>NC_064427.1:10605000-10697557 GCF_023375975.1 Astyanax mexicanus | reverse complement strand
CCAGTTAACGCGCCCGATTCCTGATGATGTCACGCCTGGGCGGGTACAGTCTCGTTTGCCTAAAGAGCACAAAGGGACACAAAAGAACACAAAGAGACCAGCTAAACGACATATCACATATAACAAAATAAGAAAAAAAATTAAAAAAAAAAAAAAAAAAAAAAAAAAAAAAAAGAACAAAAACGGAGGGAAAACGGAACGCGCTCGAAAAAGACCCTCCCCCTGCCGGAAACAACGTCATTAAATAAATAAATAAATAAATAAATAAACAGAACAAGAACAACAACACAAACATGCATTCATTCACTTCAAAAAACACAAGACAAATCACAAGAACCGACCCCTCCCCCACAAAAAATCAAGCACTCTTCAAGTACTCAGCCAACGACCCAGTCGTTTCTTCTTTCTTTGCACCGCTGTAAGGAAGGTGCACCGCTCCTGGAGGTACTGCAATACCAGGTCGATGCGTGGAGCAGAAGGAGCAAGCTCCTGTTCTGGCTCCCTGTTCTAAAAATCCATTTAATATGTAGCCCTCATATAGAGGGCGTATCAGATATTAAACTGATAAGAACAGATACTACACTTGATCTTAGCCAAAAGGCCGAGAAGCGATAACCCGAATATCGCCACCTGGTTGCGGGGCCCTTCTTTTTACTATGTAGCTACTAAGCGGCGAAGCCAGCAGATTTCTCAGCCAATTAATGCCTCCCTACTCTAGCCGTTGTTCAAAGAGGTTTGACTTTTTCCTTTCCTTTTCTTTCTTTCTTTCTTTCTTTCTTTCTTTCTTTATTTATTTATTTATTTGATTTCTTTTATTGACCAAAATATGCAGCTTTGCTAAAAGCAAAGCCTTCAAAAAATAAACAATACTCGTCAACGTTCCTCTCCACGGAAATCTTTAGTAAAAGGCGAAAGATTTATACGTGAATGAAGAGAAACCCGAGCTATACCCGTAACTCCGCAGAGCCCTCCGAGGTCCAAAAAGGGCCGAGACAGCTGGAGGAAGGCAGGGAGCGAAGGAAGCTCGAGAGGGAAGGCAACCGTCGACTTTTCTGTCTTTTCCTCCAGTTAACGCGCCCGATTCCTGATGATGTCACGCCTGGGCGGGTACAGTCTCGTTTGCCTAAAGAGCACAAAGGGACACAAAAGAACACAAAGAGACCAGCTAAACGACATATCACATATAACAAAATAAGAAAAAAAATTAAAAAAAAAAAAAAAAAAAAAAAAAAAAAAAGAACAAAAACGGAGGGAAAACGGAACGCGCTCGAAAAAGACCCTCCCCCTGCCGGAAACAACGTCATTAAATAAATAAATAAATAAATAAATAAACAGAACAAGAACAACAACACAAACATGCATTCATTCACTTCAAAAAACACAAGACAAATCACAAGAACCGACCCCTCCCCCACAAAAAATCAAGCACTCTTCAAGTACTCAGCCAACGACCCAGTCGTTTCTTCTTTCTTTGCACCGCTGTAAGGAAGGTGCACCGCTCCTGGAGGTACTGCAATACCAGGTCGATGCGTGGAGCAGAAGGAGCAAGCTCCTGTTCTGGCTCCCTGTTCTAAAAATCCATTTAATATGTAGCCCTCATATAGAGGGCGTATCAGATATTAAACTGATAAGAACAGATACTACACTTGATCTTAGCCAAAAGGCCGAGAAGCGATAACCCGAATATCGCCACCTGGTTGCGGGGCCCTTCTTTTTACTATGTAGCTACTAAGCGGCGAAGCCAGCAGATTTCTCAGCCAATTAATGCCTCCCTACTCTAGCCGTTGTTCAAAGAGGTTTGACTTTTTCCTTTCCTTTTCTTTCTTTCTTTCTTTCTTTCTTTCTTTCTTTATTTATTTATTTATTTGATTTCTTTTATTGACCAAAATATGCAGCTTTGCTAAAAGCAAAGCCTTCAAAAAATAAACAATACTCGTCAACGTTCCTCTCCACGGAAATCTTTAGTAAAAGGCGAAAGATTTATACGTGAATGAAGAGAAACCCGAGCTATACCCGTAACTCCGCAGAGCCCTCCGAGGTCCAAAAAGGGCCGAGACAGCTGGAGGAAGGCAGGGAGCGAAGGAAGCTCGAGAGGGAAGGCAACCGTCGACTTTTCTGTCTTTTCCTCCAGTTAACGCGCCCGATTCCTGATGATGTCACGCCTGGGCGGGTACAGTCTCGTTTGCCTAAAGAGCACAAAGGGACACAAAAGAACACAAAGAGACCAGCTAAACGACATATCACATATAACAAAATAAGAAAAAAAATTAAAAAAAAAAAAAAAAAAAAAAAAAAAAAAAAGAACAAAAACGGAGGGAAAACGGAACGCGCTCGAAAAAGACCCTCCCCCTGCCGGAAACAACGTCATTAAATAAATAAATAAATAAATAAATAAACAGAACAAGAACAACAACACAAACATGCATTCATTCACTTCAAAAAACACAAGACAAATCACAAGAACCGACCCCTCCCCCACAAAAAATCAAGCACTCTTCAAGTACTCAGCCAACGACCCAGTCGTTTCTTCTTTCTTTGCACCGCTGTAAGGAAGGTGCACCGCTCCTGGAGGTACTGCAATACCAGGTCGATGCGTGGAGCAGAAGGAGCAAGCTCCTGTTCTGGCTCCCTGTTCTAAAAATCCATTTAATATGTAGCCCTCATATAGAGGGCGTATCAGATATTAAACTGATAAGAACAGATACTACACTTGATCTTAGCCAAAAGGCCGAGAAGCGATAACCCGAATATCGCCACCTGGTTGCGGGGCCCTTCTTTTTACTATGTAGCTACTAAGCGGCGAAGCCAGCAGATTTCTCAGCCAATTAATGCCTCCCTACTCTAGCCGTTGTTCAAAGAGGTTTGACTTTTTCCTTTCCTTTTCTTTCTTTCTTTCTTTCTTTCTTTCTTTCTTTATTTATTTATTTATTTGATTTCTTTTATTGACCAAAATATGCAGCTTTGCTAAAAGCAAAGCCTTCAAAAAATAAACAATACTCGTCAACGTTCCTCTCCACGGAAATCTTTAGTAAAAGGCGAAAGATTTATACGTGAATGAAGAGAAACCCGAGCTATACCCGTAACTCCGCAGAGCCCTCCGAGGTCCAAAAAGGGCCGAGACAGCTGGAGGAAGGCAGGGAGCGAAGGAAGCTCGAGAGGGAAGGCAACCGTCGACTTTTCTGTCTTTTCCTCCAGTTAACGCGCCCGATTCCTGATGATGTCACGCCTGGGCGGGTACAGTCTCGTTTGCCTAAAGAGCACAAAGGGACACAAAAGAACACAAAGAGACCAGCTAAACGACATATCACATATAACAAAATAAGAAAAAAAATTAAAAAAAAAAAAAAAAAAAAAAAAAAAAAAAGAACAAAAACGGAGGGAAAACGGAACGCGCTCGAAAAAGACCCTCCCCCTGCCGGAAACAACGTCATTAAATAAATAAATAAATAAATAAATAAACAGAACAAGAACAACAACACAAACATGCATTCATTCACTTCAAAAAACACAAGACAAATCACAAGAACCGACCCCTCCCCCACAAAAAATCAAGCACTCTTCAAGTACTCAGCCAACGACCCAGTCGTTTCTTCTTTCTTTGCACCGCTGTAAGGAAGGTGCACCGCTCCTGGAGGTACTGCAATACCAGGTCGATGCGTGGAGCAGAAGGAGCAAGCTCCTGTTCTGGCTCCCTGTTCTAAAAATCCATTTAATATGTAGCCCTCATATAGAGGGCGTATCAGATATTAAACTGATAAGAACAGATACTACACTTGATCTTAGCCAAAAGGCCGAGAAGCGATAACCCGAATATCGCCACCTGGTTGCGGGGCCCTTCTTTTTACTATGTAGCTACTAAGCGGCGAAGCCAGCAGATTTCTCAGCCAATTAATGCCTCCCTACTCTAGCCGTTGTTCAAAGAGGTTTGACTTTTTCCTTTCCTTTTCTTTCTTTCTTTCTTTCTTTCTTTCTTTCTTTATTTATTTATTTATTTGATTTCTTTTATTGACCAAAATATGCAGCTTTGCTAAAAGCAAAGCCTTCAAAAAATAAACAATACTCGTCAACGTTCCTCTCCACGGAAATCTTTAGTAAAAGGCGAAAGATTTATACGTGAATGAAGAGAAACCCGAGCTATACCCGTAACTCCGCAGAGCCCTCCGAGGTCCAAAAAGGGCCGAGACAGCTGGAGGAAGGCAGGGAGCGAAGGAAGCTCGAGAGGGAAGGCAACCGTCGACTTTTCTGTCTTTTCCTCCAGTTAACGCGCCCGATTCCTGATGATGTCACGCCTGGGCGGGTACAGTCTCGTTTGCCTAAAGAGCACAAAGGGACACAAAAGAACACAAAGAGACCAGCTAAACGACATATCACATATAACAAAATAAGAAAAAAAATTAAAAAAAAAAAAAAAAAAAAAAAAAAAAAAAAGAACAAAAACGGAGGGAAAACGGAACGCGCTCGAAAAAGACCCTCCCCCTGCCGGAAACAACGTCATTAAATAAATAAATAAATAAATAAATAAACAGAACAAGAACAACAACACAAACATGCATTCATTCACTTCAAAAAACACAAGACAAATCACAAGAACCGACCCCTCCCCCACAAAAAATCAAGCACTCTTCAAGTACTCAGCCAACGACCCAGTCGTTTCTTCTTTCTTTGCACCGCTGTAAGGAAGGTGCACCGCTCCTGGAGGTACTGCAATACCAGGTCGATGCGTGGAGCAGAAGGAGCAAGCTCCTGTTCTGGCTCCCTGTTCTAAAAATCCATTTAATATGTAGCCCTCATATAGAGGGCGTATCAGATATTAAACTGATAAGAACAGATACTACACTTGATCTTAGCCAAAAGGCCGAGAAGCGATAACCCGAATATCGCCACCTGGTTGCGGGGCCCTTCTTTTTACTATGTAGCTACTAAGCGGCGAAGCCAGCAGATTTCTCAGCCAATTAATGCCTCCCTACTCTAGCCGTTGTTCAAAGAGGTTTGACTTTTTCCTTTCCTTTTCTTTCTTTCTTTCTTTCTTTCTTTCTTTCTTTCTTTATTTATTTATTTATTTGATTTCTTTTATTGACCAAAATATGCAGCTTTGCTAAAAGCAAAGCCTTCAAAAAATAAACAATACTCGTCAACGTTCCTCTCCACGGAAATCTTTAGTAAAAGGCGAAAGATTTATACGTGAATGAAGAGAAACCCGAGCTATACCCGTAACTCCGCAGAGCCCTCCGAGGTCCAAAAAGGGCCGAGACAGCTGGAGGAAGGCAGGGAGCGAAGGAAGCTCGAGAGGGAAGGCAACCGTCGACTTTTCTGTCTTTTCCTCCAGTTAACGCGCCCGATTCCTGATGATGTCACGCCTGGGCGGGTACAGTCTCGTTTGCCTAAAGAGCACAAAGGGACACAAAAGAACACAAAGAGACCAGCTAAACGACATATCACATATAACAAAATAAGAAAAAAAATTAAAAAAAAAAAAAAAAAAAAAAAAAAAAAAAAGAACAAAAACGGAGGGAAAACGGAACGCGCTCGAAAAAGACCCTCCCCCTGCCGGAAACAACGTCATTAAATAAATAAATAAATAAATAAATAAACAGAACAAGAACAACAACACAAACATGCATTCATTCACTTCAAAAAACACAAGACAAATCACAAGAACCGACCCCTCCCCCACAAAAAATCAAGCACTCTTCAAGTACTCAGCCAACGACCCAGTCGTTTCTTCTTTCTTTGCACCGCTGTAAGGAAGGTGCACCGCTCCTGGAGGTACTGCAATACCAGGTCGATGCGTGGAGCAGAAGGAGCAAGCTCCTGTTCTGGCTCCCTGTTCTAAAAATCCATTTAATATGTAGCCCTCATATAGAGGGCGTATCAGATATTAAACTGATAAGAACAGATACTACACTTGATCTTAGCCAAAAGGCCGAGAAGCGATAACCCGAATATCGCCACCTGGTTGCGGGGCCCTTCTTTTTACTATGTAGCTACTAAGCGGCGAAGCCAGCAGATTTCTCAGCCAATTAATGCCTCCCTACTCTAGCCGTTGTTCAAAGAGGTTTGACTTTTTCCTTTCCTTTTCTTTCTTTCTTTCTTTCTTTCTTTCTTTCTTTATTTATTTATTTATTTGATTTCTTTTATTGACCAAAATATGCAGCTTTGCTAAAAGCAAAGCCTTCAAAAAATAAACAATACTCGTCAACGTTCCTCTCCACGGAAATCTTTAGTAAAAGGCGAAAGATTTATACGTGAATGAAGAGAAACCCGAGCTATACCCGTAACTCCGCAGAGCCCTCCGAGGTCCAAAAAGGGCCGAGACAGCTGGAGGAAGGCAGGGAGCGAAGGAAGCTCGAGAGGGAAGGCAACCGTCGACTTTTCTGTCTTTTCCTCCAGTTAACGCGCCCGATTCCTGATGATGTCACGCCTGGGCGGGTACAGTCTCGTTTGCCTAAAGAGCACAAAGGGACACAAAAGAACACAAAGAGACCAGCTAAACGACATATCACATATAACAAAATAAGAAAAAAAATTAAAAAAAAAAAAAAAAAAAAAAAAAAAAAAAAGAACAAAAACGGAGGGAAAACGGAACGCGCTCGAAAAAGACCCTCCCCCTGCCGGAAACAACGTCATTAAATAAATAAATAAATAAATAAATAAACAGAACAAGAACAACAACACAAACATGCATTCATTCACTTCAAAAAACACAAGACAAATCACAAGAACCGACCCCTCCCCCACAAAAAATCAAGCACTCTTCAAGTACTCAGCCAACGACCCAGTCGTTTCTTCTTTCTTTGCACCGCTGTAAGGAAGGTGCACCGCTCCTGGAGGTACTGCAATACCAGGTCGATGCGTGGAGCAGAAGGAGCAAGCTCCTGTTCTGGCTCCCTGTTCTAAAAATCCATTTAATATGTAGCCCTCATATAGAGGGCGTATCAGATATTAAACTGATAAGAACAGATACTACACTTGATCTTAGCCAAAAGGCCGAGAAGCGATAACCCGAATATCGCCACCTGGTTGCGGGGCCCTTCTTTTTACTATGTAGCTACTAAGCGGCGAAGCCAGCAGATTTCTCAGCCAATTAATGCCTCCCTACTCTAGCCGTTGTTCAAAGAGGTTTGACTTTTTCCTTTCCTTTTCTTTCTTTCTTTCTTTCTTTCTTTCTTTCTTTATTTATTTATTTATTTGATTTCTTTTATTGACCAAAATATGCAGCTTTGCTAAAAGCAAAGCCTTCAAAAAATAAACAATACTCGTCAACGTTCCTCTCCACGGAAATCTTTAGTAAAAGGCGAAAGATTTATACGTGAATGAAGAGAAACCCGAGCTATACCCGTAACTCCGCAGAGCCCTCCGAGGTCCAAAAAGGGCCGAGACAGCTGGAGGAAGGCAGGGAGCGAAGGAAGCTCGAGAGGGAAGGCAACCGTCGACTTTTCTGTCTTTTCCTCCAGTTAACGCGCCCGATTCCTGATGATGTCACGCCTGGGCGGGTACAGTCTCGTTTGCCTAAAGAGCACAAAGGGACACAAAAGAACACAAAGAGACCAGCTAAACGACATATCACATATAACAAAATAAGAAAAAAAATTAAAAAAAAAAAAAAAAAAAAAAAAAAAAAAAAGAACAAAAACGGAGGGAAAACGGAACGCGCTCGAAAAAGACCCTCCCCCTGCCGGAAACAACGTCATTAAATAAATAAATAAATAAATAAATAAACAGAACAAGAACAACAACACAAACATGCATTCATTCACTTCAAAAAACACAAGACAAATCACAAGAACCGACCCCTCCCCCACAAAAAATCAAGCACTCTTCAAGTACTCAGCCAACGACCCAGTCGTTTCTTCTTTCTTTGCACCGCTGTAAGGAAGGTGCACCGCTCCTGGAGGTACTGCAATACCAGGTCGATGCGTGGAGCAGAAGGAGCAAGCTCCTGTTCTGGCTCCCTGTTCTAAAAATCCATTTAATATGTAGCCCTCATATAGAGGGCGTATCAGATATTAAACTGATAAGAACAGATACTACACTTGATCTTAGCCAAAAGGCCGAGAAGCGATAACCCGAATATCGCCACCTGGTTGCGGGGCCCTTCTTTTTACTATGTAGCTACTAAGCGGCGAAGCCAGCAGATTTCTCAGCCAATTAATGCCTCCCTACTCTAGCCGTTGTTCAAAGAGGTTTGACTTTTTCCTTTCCTTTTCTTTCTTTCTTTCTTTCTTTCTTTCTTTCTTTATTTATTTATTTATTTGATTTCTTTTATTGACCAAAATATGCAGCTTTGCTAAAAGCAAAGCCTTCAAAAAATAAACAATACTCGTCAACGTTCCTCTCCACGGAAATCTTTAGTAAAAGGCGAAAGATTTATACGTGAATGAAGAGAAACCCGAGCTATACCCGTAACTCCGCAGAGCCCTCCGAGGTCCAAAAAGGGCCGAGACAGCTGGAGGAAGGCAGGGAGCGAAGGAAGCTCGAGAGGGAAGGCAACCGTCGACTTTTCTGTCTTTTCCTCCAGTTAACGCGCCCGATTCCTGATGATGTCACGCCTGGGCGGGTACAGTCTCGTTTGCCTAAAGAGCACAAAGGGACACAAAAGAACACAAAGAGACCAGCTAAACGACATATCACATATAACAAAATAAGAAAAAAAATTAAAAAAAAAAAAAAAAAAAAAAAAAAAAAAAAGAACAAAAACGGAGGGAAAACGGAACGCGCTCGAAAAAGACCCTCCCCCTGCCGGAAACAACGTCATTAAATAAATAAATAAATAAATAAATAAACAGAACAAGAACAACAACACAAACATGCATTCATTCACTTCAAAAAACACAAGACAAATCACAAGAACCGACCCCTCCCCCACAAAAAATCAAGCACTCTTCAAGTACTCAGCCAACGACCCAGTCGTTTCTTCTTTCTTTGCACCGCTGTAAGGAAGGTGCACCGCTCCTGGAGGTACTGCAATACCAGGTCGATGCGTGGAGCAGAAGGAGCAAGCTCCTGTTCTGGCTCCCTGTTCTAAAAATCCATTTAATATGTAGCCCTCATATAGAGGGCGTATCAGATATTAAACTGATAAGAACAGATACTACACTTGATCTTAGCCAAAAGGCCGAGAAGCGATAACCCGAATATCGCCACCTGGTTGCGGGGCCCTTCTTTTTACTATGTAGCTACTAAGCGGCGAAGCCAGCAGATTTCTCAGCCAATTAATGCCTCCCTACTCTAGCCGTTGTTCAAAGAGGTTTGACTTTTTCCTTTCCTTTTCTTTCTTTCTTTCTTTCTTTCTTTCTTTCTTTATTTATTTATTTATTTGATTTCTTTTATTGACCAAAATATGCAGCTTTGCTAAAAGCAAAGCCTTCAAAAAATAAACAATACTCGTCAACGTTCCTCTCCACGGAAATCTTTAGTAAAAGGCGAAAGATTTATACGTGAATGAAGAGAAACCCGAGCTATACCCGTAACTCCGCAGAGCCCTCCGAGGTCCAAAAAGGGCCGAGACAGCTGGAGGAAGGCAGGGAGCGAAGGAAGCTCGAGAGGGAAGGCAACCGTCGACTTTTCTGTCTTT
Source organism: Astyanax mexicanus (assembly GCF_023375975.1). Taxonomy (NCBI): domain Eukaryota; kingdom Metazoa; phylum Chordata; class Actinopteri; order Characiformes; family Acestrorhamphidae; genus Astyanax; species Astyanax mexicanus. The sequence goes on along the minus strand of NC_064427.1, from coordinate 10,687,983 downwards.
TCCTCCAGTTAACGCGCCCGATTCCTGATGATGTCACGCCTGGGCGGGTACAGTCTCGTTTGCCTAAAGAGCACAAAGGGACACAAAAGAACACAAAGAGACCAGCTAAACGACATATCACATATAACAAAATAAGAAAAAAAATTAAAAAAAAAAAAAAAAAAAAAAAAAAAAAAAGAACAAAAACGGAGGGAAAACGGAACGCGCTCGAAAAAGACCCTCCCCCTGCCGGAAACAACGTCATTAAATAAATAAATAAATAAATAAATAAACAGAACAAGAACAACAACACAAACATGCATTCATTCACTTCAAAAAACACAAGACAAATCACAAGAACCGACCCCTCCCCCACAAAAAATCAAGCACTCTTCAAGTACTCAGCCAACGACCCAGTCGTTTCTTCTTTCTTTGCACCGCTGTAAGGAAGGTGCACCGCTCCTGGAGGTACTGCAATACCAGGTCGATGCGTGGAGCAGAAGGAGCAAGCTCCTGTTCTGGCTCCCTGTTCTAAAAATCCATTTAATATGTAGCCCTCATATAGAGGGCGTATCAGATATTAAACTGATAAGAACAGATACTACACTTGATCTTAGCCAAAAGGCCGAGAAGCGATAACCCGAATATCGCCACCTGGTTGCGGGGCCCTTCTTTTTACTATGTAGCTACTAAGCGGCGAAGCCAGCAGATTTCTCAGCCAATTAATGCCTCCCTACTCTAGCCGTTGTTCAAAGAGGTTTGACTTTTTCCTTTCCTTTTCTTTCTTTCTTTCTTTCTTTCTTTCTTTCTTTATTTATTTATTTATTTGATTTCTTTTATTGACCAAAATATGCAGCTTTGCTAAAAGCAAAGCCTTCAAAAAATAAACAATACTCGTCAACGTTCCTCTCCACGGAAATCTTTAGTAAAAGGCGAAAGATTTATACGTGAATGAAGAGAAACCCGAGCTATACCCGTAACTCCGCAGAGCCCTCCGAGGTCCAAAAAGGGCCGAGACAGCTGGAGGAAGGCAGGGAGCGAAGGAAGCTCGAGAGGGAAGGCAACCGTCGACTTTTCTGTCTTTTCCTCCAGTTAACGCGCCCGATTCCTGATGATGTCACGCCTGGGCGGGTACAGTCTCGTTTGCCTAAAGAGCACAAAGGGACACAAAAGAACACAAAGAGACCAGCTAAACGACATATCACATATAACAAAATAAGAAAAAAAATTAAAAAAAAAAAAAAAAAAAAAAAAAAAAAAAAGAACAAAAACGGAGGGAAAACGGAACGCGCTCGAAAAAGACCCTCCCCCTGCCGGAAACAACGTCATTAAATAAATAAATAAATAAATAAATAAACAGAACAAGAACAACAACACAAACATGCATTCATTCACTTCAAAAAACACAAGACAAATCACAAGAACCGACCCCTCCCCCACAAAAAATCAAGCACTCTTCAAGTACTCAGCCAACGACCCAGTCGTTTCTTCTTTCTTTGCACCGCTGTAAGGAAGGTGCACCGCTCCTGGAGGTACTGCAATACCAGGTCGATGCGTGGAGCAGAAGGAGCAAGCTCCTGTTCTGGCTCCCTGTTCTAAAAATCCATTTAATATGTAGCCCTCATATAGAGGGCGTATCAGATATTAAACTGATAAGAACAGATACTACACTTGATCTTAGCCAAAAGGCCGAGAAGCGATAACCCGAATATCGCCACCTGGTTGCGGGGCCCTTCTTTTTACTATGTAGCTACTAAGCGGCGAAGCCAGCAGATTTCTCAGCCAATTAATGCCTCCCTACTCTAGCCGTTGTTCAAAGAGGTTTGACTTTTTCCTTTCCTTTTCTTTCTTTCTTTCTTTCTTTCTTTCTTTCTTTATTTATTTATTTATTTGATTTCTTTTATTGACCAAAATATGCAGCTTTGCTAAAAGCAAAGCCTTCAAAAAATAAACAATACTCGTCAACGTTCCTCTCCACGGAAATCTTTAGTAAAAGGCGAAAGATTTATACGTGAATGAAGAGAAACCCGAGCTATACCCGTAACTCCGCAGAGCCCTCCGAGGTCCAAAAAGGGCCGAGACAGCTGGAGGAAGGCAGGGAGCGAAGGAAGCTCGAGAGGGAAGGCAACCGTCGACTTTTCTGTCTTTTCCTCCAGTTAACGCGCCCGATTCCTGATGATGTCACGCCTGGGCGGGTACAGTCTCGTTTGCCTAAAGAGCACAAAGGGACACAAAAGAACACAAAGAGACCAGCTAAACGACATATCACATATAACAAAATAAGAAAAAAAATTAAAAAAAAAAAAAAAAAAAAAAAAAAAAAAAAGAACAAAAACGGAGGGAAAACGGAACGCGCTCGAAAAAGACCCTCCCCCTGCCGGAAACAACGTCATTAAATAAATAAATAAATAAATAAATAAACAGAACAAGAACAACAACACAAACATGCATTCATTCACTTCAAAAAACACAAGACAAATCACAAGAACCGACCCCTCCCCCACAAAAAATCAAGCACTCTTCAAGTACTCAGCCAACGACCCAGTCGTTTCTTCTTTCTTTGCACCGCTGTAAGGAAGGTGCACCGCTCCTGGAGGTACTGCAATACCAGGTCGATGCGTGGAGCAGAAGGAGCAAGCTCCTGTTCTGGCTCCCTGTTCTAAAAATCCATTTAATATGTAGCCCTCATATAGAGGGCGTATCAGATATTAAACTGATAAGAACAGATACTACACTTGATCTTAGCCAAAAGGCCGAGAAGCGATAACCCGAATATCGCCACCTGGTTGCGGGGCCCTTCTTTTTACTATGTAGCTACTAAGCGGCGAAGCCAGCAGATTTCTCAGCCAATTAATGCCTCCCTACTCTAGCCGTTGTTCAAAGAGGTTTGACTTTTTCCTTTCCTTTTCTTTCTTTCTTTCTTTCTTTCTTTCTTTCTTTATTTATTTATTTATTTGATTTCTTTTATTGACCAAAATATGCAGCTTTGCTAAAAGCAAAGCCTTCAAAAAATAAACAATACTCGTCAACGTTCCTCTCCACGGAAATCTTTAGTAAAAGGCGAAAGATTTATACGTGAATGAAGAGAAACCCGAGCTATACCCGTAACTCCGCAGAGCCCTCCGAGGTCCAAAAAGGGCCGAGACAGCTGGAGGAAGGCAGGGAGCGAAGGAAGCTCGAGAGGGAAGGCAACCGTCGACTTTTCTGTCTTTTCCTCCAGTTAACGCGCCCGATTCCTGATGATGTCACGCCTGGGCGGGTACAGTCTCGTTTGCCTAAAGAGCACAAAGGGACACAAAAGAACACAAAGAGACCAGCTAAACGACATATCACATATAACAAAATAAGAAAAAAAATTAAAAAAAAAAAAAAAAAAAAAAAAAAAAAAAAGAACAAAAACGGAGGGAAAACGGAACGCGCTCGAAAAAGACCCTCCCCCTGCCGGAAACAACGTCATTAAATAAATAAATAAATAAATAAATAAACAGAACAAGAACAACAACACAAACATGCATTCATTCACTTCAAAAAACACAAGACAAATCACAAGAACCGACCCCTCCCCCACAAAAAATCAAGCACTCTTCAAGTACTCAGCCAACGACCCAGTCGTTTCTTCTTTCTTTGCACCGCTGTAAGGAAGGTGCACCGCTCCTGGAGGTACTGCAATACCAGGTCGATGCGTGGAGCAGAAGGAGCAAGCTCCTGTTCTGGCTCCCTGTTCTAAAAATCCATTTAATATGTAGCCCTCATATAGAGGGCGTATCAGATATTAAACTGATAAGAACAGATACTACACTTGATCTTAGCCAAAAGGCCGAGAAGCGATAACCCGAATATCGCCACCTGGTTGCGGGGCCCTTCTTTTTACTATGTAGCTACTAAGCGGCGAAGCCAGCAGATTTCTCAGCCAATTAATGCCTCCCTACTCTAGCCGTTGTTCAAAGAGGTTTGACTTTTTCCTTTCCTTTTCTTTCTTTCTTTCTTTCTTTCTTTCTTTCTTTATTTATTTATTTATTTGATTTCTTTTATTGACCAAAATATGCAGCTTTGCTAAAAGCAAAGCCTTCAAAAAATAAACAATACTCGTCAACGTTCCTCTCCACGGAAATCTTTAGTAAAAGGCGAAAGATTTATACGTGAATGAAGAGAAACCCGAGCTATACCCGTAACTCCGCAGAGCCCTCCGAGGTCCAAAAAGGGCCGAGACAGCTGGAGGAAGGCAGGGAGCGAAGGAAGCTCGAGAGGGAAGGCAACCGTCGACTTTTCTGTCTTTTCCTCCAGTTAACGCGCCCGATTCCTGATGATGTCACGCCTGGGCGGGTACAGTCTCGTTTGCCTAAAGAGCACAAAGGGACACAAAAGAACACAAAGAGACCAGCTAAACGACATATCACATATAACAAAATAAGAAAAAAAATTAAAAAAAAAAAAAAAAAAAAAAAAAAAAAAAAGAACAAAAACGGAGGGAAAACGGAACGCGCTCGAAAAAGACCCTCCCCCTGCCGGAAACAACGTCATTAAATAAATAAATAAATAAATAAATAAACAGAACAAGAACAACAACACAAACATGCATTCATTCACTTCAAAAAACACAAGACAAATCACAAGAACCGACCCCTCCCCCACAAAAAATCAAGCACTCTTCAAGTACTCAGCCAACGACCCAGTCGTTTCTTCTTTCTTTGCACCGCTGTAAGGAAGGTGCACCGCTCCTGGAGGTACTGCAATACCAGGTCGATGCGTGGAGCAGAAGGAGCAAGCTCCTGTTCTGGCTCCCTGTTCTAAAAATCCATTTAATATGTAGCCCTCATATAGAGGGCGTATCAGATATTAAACTGATAAGAACAGATACTACACTTGATCTTAGCCAAAAGGCCGAGAAGCGATAACCCGAATATCGCCACCTGGTTGCGGGGCCCTTCTTTTTACTATGTAGCTACTAAGCGGCGAAGCCAGCAGATTTCTCAGCCAATTAATGCCTCCCTACTCTAGCCGTTGTTCAAAGAGGTTTGACTTTTTCCTTTCCTTTTCTTTCTTTCTTTCTTTCTTTCTTTCTTTCTTTATTTATTTATTTATTTGATTTCTTTTATTGACCAAAATATGCAGCTTTGCTAAAAGCAAAGCCTTCAAAAAATAAACAATACTCGTCAACGTTCCTCTCCACGGAAATCTTTAGTAAAAGGCGAAAGATTTATACGTGAATGAAGAGAAACCCGAGCTATACCCGTAACTCCGCAGAGCCCTCCGAGGTCCAAAAAGGGCCGAGACAGCTGGAGGAAGGCAGGGAGCGAAGGAAGCTCGAGAGGGAAGGCAACCGTCGACTTTTCTGTCTTTTCCTCCAGTTAACGCGCCCGATTCCTGATGATGTCACGCCTGGGCGGGTACAGTCTCGTTTGCCTAAAGAGCACAAAGGGACACAAAAGAACACAAAGAGACCAGCTAAACGACATATCACATATAACAAAATAAGAAAAAAAATTAAAAAAAAAAAAAAAAAAAAAAAAAAAAAAAAGAACAAAAACGGAGGGAAAACGGAACGCGCTCGAAAAAGACCCTCCCCCTGCCGGAAACAACGTCATTAAATAAATAAATAAATAAATAAATAAACAGAACAAGAACAACAACACAAACATGCATTCATTCACTTCAAAAAACACAAGACAAATCACAAGAACCGACCCCTCCCCCACAAAAAATCAAGCACTCTTCAAGTACTCAGCCAACGACCCAGTCGTTTCTTCTTTCTTTGCACCGCTGTAAGGAAGGTGCACCGCTCCTGGAGGTACTGCAATACCAGGTCGATGCGTGGAGCAGAAGGAGCAAGCTCCTGTTCTGGCTCCCTGTTCTAAAAATCCATTTAATATGTAGCCCTCATATAGAGGGCGTATCAGATATTAAACTGATAAGAACAGATACTACACTTGATCTTAGCCAAAAGGCCGAGAAGCGATAACCCGAATATCGCCACCTGGTTGCGGGGCCCTTCTTTTTACTATGTAGCTACTAAGCGGCGAAGCCAGCAGATTTCTCAGCCAATTAATGCCTCCCTACTCTAGCCGTTGTTCAAAGAGGTTTGACTTTTTCCTTTCCTTTTCTTTCTTTCTTTCTTTCTTTCTTTCTTTCTTTCTTTCTTTATTTATTTATTTATTTATTTGATTTCTTTTATTGACCAAAATATGCAGCTTTGCTAAAAGCAAAGCCTTCAAAAAATAAACAATACTCGTCAACGTTCCTCTCCACGGAAATCTTTAGTAAAAGGCGAAAGATTTATACGTGAATGAAGAGAAACCCGAGCTATACCCGTAACTCCGCAGAGCCCTCCGAGGTCCAAAAAGGGCCGAGACAGCTGGAGGAAGGCAGGGAGCGAAGGAAGCTCGAGAGGGAAGGCAACCGTCGACTTTTCTGTCTTTTCCTCCAGTTAACGCGCCCGATTCCTGATGATGTCACGCCTGGGCGGGTACAGTCTCGTTTGCCTAAAGAGCACAAAGGGACACAAAAGAACACAAAGAGACCAGCTAAACGACATATCACATATAACAAAATAAGAAAAAAAATTAAAAAAAAAAAAAAAAAAAAAAAAAAAAAAAAGAACAAAAACGGAGGGAAAACGGAACGCGCTCGAAAAAGACCCTCCCCCTGCCGGAAACAACGTCATTAAATAAATAAATAAATAAATAAATAAACAGAACAAGAACAACAACACAAACATGCATTCATTCACTTCAAAAAACACAAGACAAATCACAAGAACCGACCCCTCCCCCACAAAAAATCAAGCACTCTTCAAGTACTCAGCCAACGACCCAGTCGTTTCTTCTTTCTTTGCACCGCTGTAAGGAAGGTGCACCGCTCCTGGAGGTACTGCAATACCAGGTCGATGCGTGGAGCAGAAGGAGCAAGCTCCTGTTCTGGCTCCCTGTTCTAAAAATCCATTTAATATGTAGCCCTCATATAGAGGGCGTATCAGATATTAAACTGATAAGAACAGATACTACACTTGATCTTAGCCAAAAGGCCGAGAAGCGATAACCCGAATATCGCCACCTGGTTGCGGGGCCCTTCTTTTTACTATGTAGCTACTAAGCGGCGAAGCCAGCAGATTTCTCAGCCAATTAATGCCTCCCTACTCTAGCCGTTGTTCAAAGAGGTTTGACTTTTTCCTTTCCTTTTCTTTCTTTCTTTCTTTCTTTCTTTCTTTCTTTCTTTATTTATTTATTTATTTATTTGATTTCTTTTATTGACCAAAATATGCAGCTTTGCTAAAAGCAAAGCCTTCAAAAAATAAACAATACTCGTCAACGTTCCTCTCCACGGAAATCTTTAGTAAAAGGCGAAAGATTTATACGTGAATGAAGAGAAACCCGAGCTATACCCGTAACTCCGCAGAGCCCTCCGAGGTCCAAAAAGGGCCGAGACAGCTGGAGGAAGGCAGGGAGCGAAGGAAGCTCGAGAGGGAAGGCAACCGTCGACTTTTCTGTCTTTTCCTCCAGTTAACGCGCCCGATTCCTGATGATGTCACGCCTGGGCGGGTACAGTCTCGTTTGCCTAAAGAGCACAAAGGGACACAAAAGAACACAAAGAGACCAGCTAAACGACATATCACATATAACAAAATAAGAAAAAAAATTAAAAAAAAAAAAAAAAAAAAAAAAAAAAAAAAGAACAAAAACGGAGGGAAAACGGAACGCGCTCGAAAAAGACCCTCCCCCTGCCGGAAACAACGTCATTAAATAAATAAATAAATAAATAAATAAACAGAACAAGAACAACAACACAAACATGCATTCATTCACTTCAAAAAACACAAGACAAATCACAAGAACCGACCCCTCCCCCACAAAAAATCAAGCACTCTTCAAGTACTCAGCCAACGACCCAGTCGTTTCTTCTTTCTTTGCACCGCTGTAAGGAAGGTGCACCGCTCCTGGAGGTACTGCAATACCAGGTCGATGCGTGGAGCAGAAGGAGCAAGCTCCTGTTCTGGCTCCCTGTTCTAAAAATCCATTTAATATGTAGCCCTCATATAGAGGGCGTATCAGATATTAAACTGATAAGAACAGATACTACACTTGATCTTAGCCAAAAGGCCGAGAAGCGATAACCCGAATATCGCCACCTGGTTGCGGGGCCCTTCTTTTTACTATGTAGCTACTAAGCGGCGAAGCCAGCAGATTTCTCAGCCAATTAATGCCTCCCTACTCTAGCCGTTGTTCAAAGAGGTTTGACTTTTTCCTTTCCTTTTCTTTCTTTCTTTCTTTCTTTCTTTCTTTCTTTATTTATTTATTTATTTGATTTCTTTTATTGACCAAAATATGCAGCTTTGCTAAAAGCAAAGCCTTCAAAAAATAAACAATACTCGTCAACGTTCCTCTCCACGGAAATCTTTAGTAAAAGGCGAAAGATTTATACGTGAATGAAGAGAAACCCGAGCTATACCCGTAACTCCGCAGAGCCCTCCGAGGTCCAAAAAGGGCCGAGACAGCTGGAGGAAGGCAGGGAGCGAAGGAAGCTCGAGAGGGAAGGCAACCGTCGACTTTTCTGTCTTTTCCTCCAGTTAACGCGCCCGATTCCTGATGATGTCACGCCTGGGCGGGTACAGTCTCGTTTGCCTAAAGAGCACAAAGGGACACAAAAGAACACAAAGAGACCAGCTAAACGACATATCACATATAACAAAATAAGAAAAAAAATTAAAAAAAAAAAAAAAAAAAAAAAAAAAAAAAAGAACAAAAACGGAGGGAAAACGGAACGCGCTCGAAAAAGACCCTCCCCCTGCCGGAAACAACGTCATTAAATAAATAAATAAATAAATAAATAAACAGAACAAGAACAACAACACAAACATGCATTCATTCACTTCAAAAAACACAAGACAAATCACAAGAACCGACCCCTCCCCCACAAAAAATCAAGCACTCTTCAAGTACTCAGCCAACGACCCAGTCGTTTCTTCTTTCTTTGCACCGCTGTAAGGAAGGTGCACCGCTCCTGGAGGTACTGCAATACCAGGTCGATGCGTGGAGCAGAAGGAGCAAGCTCCTGTTCTGGCTCCCTGTTCTAAAAATCCATTTAATATGTAGCCCTCATATAGAGGGCGTATCAGATATTAAACTGATAAGAACAGATACTACACTTGATCTTAGCCAAAAGGCCGAGAAGCGATAACCCGAATATCGCCACCTGGTTGCGGGGCCCTTCTTTTTACTATGTAGCTACTAAGCGGCGAAGCCAGCAGATTTCTCAGCCAATTAATGCCTCCCTACTCTAGCCGTTGTTCAAAGAGGTTTGACTTTTTCCTTTCCTTTTCTTTCTTTCTTTCTTTCTTTCTTTCTTTCTTTATTTATTTATTTATTTGATTTCTTTTATTGACCAAAATATGCAGCTTTGCTAAAAGCAAAGCCTTCAAAAAATAAACAATACTCGTCAACGTTCCTCTCCACGGAAATCTTTAGTAAAAGGCGAAAGATTTATACGTGAATGAAGAGAAACCCGAGCTATACCCGTAACTCCGCAGAGCCCTCCGAGGTCCAAAAAGGGCCGAGACAGCTGGAGGAAGGCAGGGAGCGAAGGAAGCTCGAGAGGGAAGGCAACCGTCGACTTTTCTGTCTTTTCCTCCAGTTAACGCGCCCGATTCCTGATGATGTCACGCCTGGGCGGGTACAGTCTCGTTTGCCTAAAGAGCACAAAGGGACACAAAAGAACACAAAGAGACCAGCTAAACGACATATCACATATAACAAAATAAGAAAAAAAATTAAAAAAAAAAAAAAAAAAAAAAAAAAAAAAAAGAACAAAAACGGAGGGAAAACGGAACGCGCTCGAAAAAGACCCTCCCCCTGCCGGAAACAACGTCATTAAATAAATAAATAAATAAATAAATAAACAGAACAAGAACAACAACACAAACATGCATTCATTCACTTCAAAAAACACAAGACAAATCACAAGAACCGACCCCTCCCCCACAAAAAATCAAGCACTCTTCAAGTACTCAGCCAACGACCCAGTCGTTTCTTCTTTCTTTGCACCGCTGTAAGGAAGGTGCACCGCTCCTGGAGGTACTGCAATACCAGGTCGATGCGTGGAGCAGAAGGAGCAAGCTCCTGTTCTGGCTCCCTGTTCTAAAAATCCATTTAATATGTAGCCCTCATATAGAGGGCGTATCAGATATTAAACTGATAAGAACAGATACTACACTTGATCTTAGCCAAAAGGCCGAGAAGCGATAACCCGAATATCGCCACCTGGTTGCGGGGCCCTTCTTTTTACTATGTAGCTACTAAGCGGCGAAGCCAGCAGATTTCTCAGCCAATTAATGCCTCCCTACTCTAGCCGTTGTTCAAAGAGGTTTGACTTTTTCCTTTCCTTTTCTTTCTTTCTTTCTTTCTTTCTTTCTTTCTTTATTTATTTATTTATTTGATTTCTTTTATTGACCAAAATATGCAGCTTTGCTAAAAGCAAAGCCTTCAAAAAATAAACAATACTCGTCAACGTTCCTCTCCACGGAAATCTTTAGTAAAAGGCGAAAGATTTATACGTGAATGAAGAGAAACCCGAGCTATACCCGTAACTCCGCAGAGCCCTCCGAGGTCCAAAAAGGGCCGAGACAGCTGGAGGAAGGCAGGGAGCGAAGGAAGCTCGAGAGGGAAGGCAACCGTCGACTTTTCTGTCTTTTCCTCCAGTTAACGCGCCCGATTCCTGATGATGTCACGCCTGGGCGGGTACAGTCTCGTTTGCCTAAAGAGCACAAAGGGACACAAAAGAACACAAAGAGACCAGCTAAACGACATATCACATATAACAAAATAAGAAAAAAAATTAAAAAAAAAAAAAAAAAAAAAAAAAAAAAAAGAACAAAAACGGAGGGAAAACGGAACGCGCTCGAAAAAGACCCTCCCCCTGCCGGAAACAACGTCATTAAATAAATAAATAAATAAATAAATAAACAGAACAAGAACAACAACACAAACATGCATTCATTCACTTCAAAAAACACAAGACAAATCACAAGAACCGACCCCTCCCCCACAAAAAATCAAGCACTCTTCAAGTACTCAGCCAACGACCCAGTCGTTTCTTCTTTCTTTGCACCGCTGTAAGGAAGGTGCACCGCTCCTGGAGGTACTGCAATACCAGGTCGATGCGTGGAGCAGAAGGAGCAAGCTCCTGTTCTGGCTCCCTGTTCTAAAAATCCATTTAATATGTAGCCCTCATATAGAGGGCGTATCAGATATTAAACTGATAAGAACAGATACTACACTTGATCTTAGCCAAAAGGCCGAGAAGCGATAACCCGAATATCGCCACCTGGTTGCGGGGCCCTTCTTTTTACTATGTAGCTACTAAGCGGCGAAGCCAGCAGATTTCTCAGCCAATTAATGCCTCCCTACTCTAGCCGTTGTTCAAAGAGGTTTGACTTTTTCCTTTCCTTTTCTTTCTTTCTTTCTTTCTTTCTTTCTTTCTTTATTTATTTATTTATTTGATTTCTTTTATTGACCAAAATATGCAGCTTTGCTAAAAGCAAAGCCTTCAAAAAATAAACAATACTCGTCAACGTTCCTCTCCACGGAAATCTTTAGTAAAAGGCGAAAGATTTATACGTGAATGAAGAGAAACCCGAGCTATACCCGTAACTCCGCAGAGCCCTCCGAGGTCCAAAAAGGGCCGAGACAGCTGGAGGAAGGCAGGGAGCGAAGGAAGCTCGAGAGGGAAGGCAACCGTCGACTTTTCTGTCTTTTCCTCCAGTTAACGCGCCCGATTCCTGATGATGTCACGCCTGGGCGGGTACAGTCTCGTTTGCCTAAAGAGCACAAAGGGACACAAAAGAACACAAAGAGACCAGCTAAACGACATATCACATATAACAAAATAAGAAAAAAAATTAAAAAAAAAAAAAAAAAAAAAAAAAAAAAAAAGAACAAAAACGGAGGGAAAACGGAACGCGCTCGAAAAAGACCCTCCCCCTGCCGGAAACAACGTCATTAAATAAATAAATAAATAAATAAATAAACAGAACAAGAACAACAACACAAACATGCATTCATTCACTTCAAAAAACACAAGACAAATCACAAGAACCGACCCCTCCCCCACAAAAAATCAAGCACTCTTCAAGTACTCAGCCAACGACCCAGTCGTTTCTTCTTTCTTTGCACCGCTGTAAGGAAGGTGCACCGCTCCTGGAGGTACTGCAATACCAGGTCGATGCGTGGAGCAGAAGGAGCAAGCTCCTGTTCTGGCTCCCTGTTCTAAAAATCCATTTAATATGTAGCCCTCATATAGAGGGCGTATCAGATATTAAACTGATAAGAACAGATACTACACTTGATCTTAGCCAAAAGGCCGAGAAGCGATAACCCGAATATCGCCACCTGGTTGCGGGGCCCTTCTTTTTACTATGTAGCTACTAAGCGGCGAAGCCAGCAGATTTCTCAGCCAATTAATGCCTCCCTACTCTAGCCGTTGTTCAAAGAGGTTTGACTTTTTCCTTTCCTTTTCTTTCTTTCTTTCTTTCTTTCTTTCTTTCTTTATTTATTTATTTATTTGATTTCTTTTATTGACCAAAATATGCAGCTTTGCTAAAAGCAAAGCCTTCAAAAAATAAACAATACTCGTCAACGTTCCTCTCCACGGAAATCTTTAGTAAAAGGCGAAAGATTTATACGTGAATGAAGAGAAACCCGAGCTATACCCGTAACTCCGCAGAGCCCTCCGAGGTCCAAAAAGGGCCGAGACAGCTGGAGGAAGGCAGGGAGCGAAGGAAGCTCGAGAGGGAAGGCAACCGTCGACTTTTCTGTCTTTTCCTCCAGTTAACGCGCCCGATTCCTGATGATGTCACGCCTGGGCGGGTACAGTCTCGTTTGCCTAAAGAGCACAAAGGGACACAAAAGAACACAAAGAGACCAGCTAAACGACATATCACATATAACAAAATAAGAAAAAAAATTAAAAAAAAAAAAAAAAAAAAAAAAAAAAAAAGAACAAAAACGGAGGGAAAACGGAACGCGCTCGAAAAAGACCCTCCCCCTGCCGGAAACAACGTCATTAAATAAATAAATAAATAAATAAATAAACAGAACAAGAACAACAACACAAACATGCATTCATTCACTTCAAAAAACACAAGACAAATCACAAGAACCGACCCCTCCCCCACAAAAAATCAAGCACTCTTCAAGTACTCAGCCAACGACCCAGTCGTTTCTTCTTTCTTTGCACCGCTGTAAGGAAGGTGCACCGCTCCTGGAGGTACTGCAATACCAGGTCGATGCGTGGAGCAGAAGGAGCAAGCTCCTGTTCTGGCTCCCTGTTCTAAAAATCCATTTAATATGTAGCCCTCATATAGAGGGCGTATCAGATATTAAACTGATAAGAACAGATACTACACTTGATCTTAGCCAAAAGGCCGAGAAGCGATAACCCGAATATCGCCACCTGGTTGCGGGGCCCTTCTTTTTACTATGTAGCTACTAAGCGGCGAAGCCAGCAGATTTCTCAGCCAATTAATGCCTCCCTACTCTAGCCGTTGTTCAAAGAGGTTTGACTTTTTCCTTTCCTTTTCTTTCTTTCTTTCTTTCTTTCTTTCTTTCTTTATTTATTTATTTATTTGATTTCTTTTATTGACCAAAATATGCAGCTTTGCTAAAAGCAAAGCCTTCAAAAAATAAACAATACTCGTCAACGTTCCTCTCCACGGAAATCTTTAGTAAAAGGCGAAAGATTTATACGTGAATGAAGAGAAACCCGAGCTATACCCGTAACTCCGCAGAGCCCTCCGAGGTCCAAAAAGGGCCGAGACAGCTGGAGGAAGGCAGGGAGCGAAGGAAGCTCGAGAGGGAAGGCAACCGTCGACTTTTCTGTCTTTTCCTCCAGTTAACGCGCCCGATTCCTGATGATGTCACGCCTGGGCGGGTACAGTCTCGTTTGCCTAAAGAGCACAAAGGGACACAAAAGAACACAAAGAGACCAGCTAAACGACATATCACATATAACAAAATAAGAAAAAAAATTAAAAAAAAAAAAAAAAAAAAAAAAAAAAAAAAGAACAAAAACGGAGGGAAAACGGAACGCGCTCGAAAAAGACCCTCCCCCTGCCGGAAACAACGTCATTAAATAAATAAATAAATAAATAAATAAACAGAACAAGAACAACAACACAAACATGCATTCATTCACTTCAAAAAACACAAGACAAATCACAAGAACCGACCCCTCCCCCACAAAAAATCAAGCACTCTTCAAGTACTCAGCCAACGACCCAGTCGTTTCTTCTTTCTTTGCACCGCTGTAAGGAAGGTGCACCGCTCCTGGAGGTACTGCAATACCAGGTCGATGCGTGGAGCAGAAGGAGCAAGCTCCTGTTCTGGCTCCCTGTTCTAAAAATCCATTTAATATGTAGCCCTCATATAGAGGGCGTATCAGATATTAAACTGATAAGAACAGATACTACACTTGATCTTAGCCAAAAGGCCGAGAAGCGATAACCCGAATATCGCCACCTGGTTGCGGGGCCCTTCTTTTTACTATGTAGCTACTAAGCGGCGAAGCCAGCAGATTTCTCAGCCAATTAATGCCTCCCTACTCTAGCCGTTGTTCAAAGAGGTTTGACTTTTTCCTTTCCTTTTCTTTCTTTCTTTCTTTCTTTCTTTCTTTCTTTATTTATTTATTTATTTGATTTCTTTTATTGACCAAAATATGCAGCTTTGCTAAAAGCAAAGCCTTCAAAAAATAAACAATACTCGTCAACGTTCCTCTCCACGGAAATCTTTAGTAAAAGGCGAAAGATTTATACGTGAATGAAGAGAAACCCGAGCTATACCCGTAACTCCGCAGAGCCCTCCGAGGTCCAAAAAGGGCCGAGACAGCTGGAGGAAGGCAGGGAGCGAAGGAAGCTCGAGAGGGAAGGCAACCGTCGACTTTTCTGTCTTTTCCTCCAGTTAACGCGCCCGATTCCTGATGATGTCACGCCTGGGCGGGTACAGTCTCGTTTGCCTAAAGAGCACAAAGGGACACAAAAGAACACAAAGAGACCAGCTAAACGACATATCACATATAACAAAATAAGAAAAAAAATTAAAAAAAAAAAAAAAAAAAAAAAAAAAAAAAAGAACAAAAACGGAGGGAAAACGGAACGCGCTCGAAAAAGACCCTCCCCCTGCCGGAAACAACGTCATTAAATAAATAAATAAATAAATAAATAAACAGAACAAGAACAACAACACAAACATGCATTCATTCACTTCAAAAAACACAAGACAAATCACAAGAACCGACCCCTCCCCCACAAAAAATCAAGCACTCTTCAAGTACTCAGCCAACGACCCAGTCGTTTCTTCTTTCTTTGCACCGCTGTAAGGAAGGTGCACCGCTCCTGGAGGTACTGCAATACCAGGTCGATGCGTGGAGCAGAAGGAGCAAGCTCCTGTTCTGGCTCCCTGTTCTAAAAATCCATTTAATATGTAGCCCTCATATAGAGGGCGTATCAGATATTAAACTGATAAGAACAGATACTACACTTGATCTTAGCCAAAAGGCCGAGAAGCGATAACCCGAATATCGCCACCTGGTTGCGGGGCCCTTCTTTTTACTATGTAGCTACTAAGCGGCGAAGCCAGCAGATTTCTCAGCCAATTAATGCCTCCCTACTCTAGCCGTTGTTCAAAGAGGTTTGACTTTTTCCTTTCCTTTTCTTTCTTTCTTTCTTTCTTTCTTTCTTTCTTTATTTATTTATTTATTTGATTTCTTTTATTGACCAAAATATGCAGCTTTGCTAAAAGCAAAGCCTTCAAAAAATAAACAATACTCGTCAACGTTCCTCTCCACGGAAATCTTTAGTAAAAGGCGAAAGATTTATACGTGAATGAAGAGAAACCCGAGCTATACCCGTAACTCCGCAGAGCCCTCCGAGGTCCAAAAAGGGCCGAGACAGCTGGAGGAAGGCAGGGAGCGAAGGAAGCTCGAGAGGGAAGGCAACCGTCGACTTTTCTGTCTTTTCCTCCAGTTAACGCGCCCGATTCCTGATGATGTCACGCCTGGGCGGGTACAGTCTCGTTTGCCTAAAGAGCACAAAGGGACACAAAAGAACACAAAGAGACCAGCTAAACGACATATCACATATAACAAAATAAGAAAAAAAATTAAAAAAAAAAAAAAAAAAAAAAAAAAAAAAAGAACAAAAACGGAGGGAAAACGGAACGCGCTCGAAAAAGACCCTCCCCCTGCCGGAAACAACGTCATTAAATAAATAAATAAATAAATAAATAAACAGAACAAGAACAACAACACAAACATGCATTCATTCACTTCAAAAAACACAAGACAAATCACAAGAACCGACCCCTCCCCCACAAAAAATCAAGCACTCTTCAAGTACTCAGCCAACGACCCAGTCGTTTCTTCTTTCTTTGCACCGCTGTAAGGAAGGTGCACCGCTCCTGGAGGTACTGCAATACCAGGTCGATGCGTGGAGCAGAAGGAGCAAGCTCCTGTTCTGGCTCCCTGTTCTAAAAATCCATTTAATATGTAGCCCTCATATAGAGGGCGTATCAGATATTAAACTGATAAGAACAGATACTACACTTGATCTTAGCCAAAAGGCCGAGAAGCGATAACC
Organism: Astyanax mexicanus; assembly: GCF_023375975.1. Classification (NCBI taxonomy): domain Eukaryota; kingdom Metazoa; phylum Chordata; class Actinopteri; order Characiformes; family Acestrorhamphidae; genus Astyanax; species Astyanax mexicanus. The sequence goes on along the minus strand of NC_064427.1, from coordinate 10,671,386 downwards.
CGAATATCGCCACCTGGTTGCGGGGCCCTTCTTTTTACTATGTAGCTACTAAGCGGCGAAGCCAGCAGATTTCTCAGCCAATTAATGCCTCCCTACTCTAGCCGTTGTTCAAAGAGGTTTGACTTTTTCCTTTCCTTTTCTTTCTTTCTTTCTTTCTTTCTTTCTTTCTTTATTTATTTATTTATTTGATTTCTTTTATTGACCAAAATATGCAGCTTTGCTAAAAGCAAAGCCTTCAAAAAATAAACAATACTCGTCAACGTTCCTCTCCACGGAAATCTTTAGTAAAAGGCGAAAGATTTATACGTGAATGAAGAGAAACCCGAGCTATACCCGTAACTCCGCAGAGCCCTCCGAGGTCCAAAAAGGGCCGAGACAGCTGGAGGAAGGCAGGGAGCGAAGGAAGCTCGAGAGGGAAGGCAACCGTCGACTTTTCTGTCTTTTCCTCCAGTTAACGCGCCCGATTCCTGATGATGTCACGCCTGGGCGGGTACAGTCTCGTTTGCCTAAAGAGCACACTCGTTTGCCTAAAGAGCACAAAGGGACACAAAAGAACACAAAGAGACCAGCTAAACGACATATCACATATAACAAAATAAGAAAAAAAATTAAAAAAAAAAAAAAAAAAAAAAAAAAAAAAAGAACAAAAACGGAGGGAAAACGGAACGCGCTCGAAAAAGACCCTCCCCCTGCCGGAAACAACGTCATTAAATAAATAAATAAATAAATAAATAAACAGAACAAGAACAACAACACAAACATGCATTCATTCACTTCAAAAAACACAAGACAAATCACAAGAACCGACCCCTCCCCCACAAAAAATCAAGCACTCTTCAAGTACTCAGCCAACGACCCAGTCGTTTCTTCTTTCTTTGCACCGCTGTAAGGAAGGTGCACCGCTCCTGGAGGTACTGCAATACCAGGTCGATGCGTGGAGCAGAAGGAGCAAGCTCCTGTTCTGGCTCCCTGTTCTAAAAATCCATTTAATATGTAGCCCTCATATAGAGGGCGTATCAGATATTAAACTGATAAGAACAGATACTACACTTGATCTTAGCCAAAAGGCCGAGAAGCGATAACCCGAATATCGCCACCTGGTTGCGGGGCCCTTCTTTTTACTATGTAGCTACTAAGCGGCGAAGCCAGCAGATTTCTCAGCCAATTAATGCCTCCCTACTCTAGCCGTTGTTCAAAGAGGTTTGACTTTTTCCTTTCCTTTTCTTTCTTTCTTTCTTTCTTTCTTTCTTTCTTTATTTATTTATTTATTTGATTTCTTTTATTGACCAAAATATGCAGCTTTGCTAAAAGCAAAGCCTTCAAAAAATAAACAATACTCGTCAACGTTCCTCTCCACGGAAATCTTTAGTAAAAGGCGAAAGATTTATACGTGAATGAAGAGAAACCCGAGCTATACCCGTAACTCCGCAGAGCCCTCCGAGGTCCAAAAAGGGCCGAGACAGCTGGAGGAAGGCAGGGAGCGAAGGAAGCTCGAGAGGGAAGGCAACCGTCGACTTTTCTGTCTTTTCCTCCAGTTAACGCGCCCGATTCCTGATGATGTCACGCCTGGGCGGGTACAGTCTCGTTTGCCTAAAGAGCACAAAGGGACACAAAAGAACACAAAGAGACCAGCTAAACGACATATCACATATAACAAAATAAGAAAAAAAATTAAAAAAAAAAAAAAAAAAAAAAAAAAAAAAAAGAACAAAAACGGAGGGAAAACGGAACGCGCTCGAAAAAGACCCTCCCCCTGCCGGAAACAACGTCATTAAATAAATAAATAAATAAATAAATAAACAGAACAAGAACAACAACACAAACATGCATTCATTCACTTCAAAAAACACAAGACAAATCACAAGAACCGACCCCTCCCCCACAAAAAATCAAGCACTCTTCAAGTACTCAGCCAACGACCCAGTCGTTTCTTCTTTCTTTGCACCGCTGTAAGGAAGGTGCACCGCTCCTGGAGGTACTGCAATACCAGGTCGATGCGTGGAGCAGAAGGAGCAAGCTCCTGTTCTGGCTCCCTGTTCTAAAAATCCATTTAATATGTAGCCCTCATATAGAGGGCGTATCAGATATTAAACTGATAAGAACAGATAAGATACTACACTTGATCTTAGCCAAAAGGCCGAGAAGCGATAACCCGAATATCGCCACCTGGTTGCGGGGCCCTTCTTTTTACTATGTAGCTACTAAGCGGCGAAGCCAGCAGATTTCTCAGCCAATTAATGCCTCCCTACTCTAGCCGTTGTTCAAAGAGGTTTGACTTTTTCCTTTCCTTTTCTTTCTTTCTTTCTTTCTTTCTTTCTTTCTTATTTATTTATTTATTTGATTTCTTTTATTGACCAAAATATGCAGCTTTGCTAAAAGCAAAGCCTTCAAAAAATAAACAATACTCGTCAACGTTCCTCTCCACGGAAATCTTTAGTAAAAGGCGAAAGATTTATACGTGAATGAAGAGAAACCCGAGCTATACCCGTAACTCCGCAGAGCCCTCCGAGGTCCAAAAAGGGCCGAGACAGCTGGAGGAAGGCAGGGAGCGAAGGAAGCTCGAGAGGGAAGGCAACCGTCGACTTTTCTGTCTTTTCCTCCAGTTAACGCGCCCGATTCCTGATGATGTCACGCCTGGGCGGGTACAGTCTCGTTTGCCTAAAGAGCACAAAGGGACACAAAAGAACACAAAGAGACCAGCTAAACGACATATCACATATAACAAAATAAGAAAAAAAATTAAAAAAAAAAAAAAAAAAAAAAAAAAAAAAAGAACAAAAACGGAGGGAAAACGGAACGCGCTCGAAAAAGACCCTCCCCCTGCCGGAAACAACGTCATTAAATAAATAAATAAATAAATAAATAAACAGAACAAGAACAACAACACAAACATGCATTCATTCACTTCAAAAAACACAAGACAAATCACAAGAACCGACCCCTCCCCCACAAAAAATCAAGCACTCTTCAAGTACTCAGCCAACGACCCAGTCGTTTCTTCTTTCTTTGCACCGCTGTAAGGAAGGTGCACCGCTCCTGGAGGTACTGCAATACCAGGTCGATGCGTGGAGCAGAAGGAGCAAGCTCCTGTTCTGGCTCCCTGTTCTAAAAATCCATTTAATATGTAGCCCTCATATAGAGGGCGTATCAGATATTAAACTGATAAGAACAGATACTACACTTGATCTTAGCCAAAAGGCCGAGAAGCGATAACCCGAATATCGCCACCTGGTTGCGGGGCCCTTCTTTTTACTATGTAGCTACTAAGCGGCGAAGCCAGCAGATTTCTCAGCCAATTAATGCCTCCCTACTCTAGCCGTTGTTCAAAGAGGTTTGACTTTTTCCTTTCCTTTTCTTTCTTTCTTTCTTTCTTTCTTTCTTTCTTTATTTATTTATTTATTTGATTTCTTTTATTGACCAAAATATGCAGCTTTGCTAAAAGCAAAGCCTTCAAAAAATAAACAATACTCGTCAACGTTCCTCTCCACGGAAATCTTTAGTAAAAGGCGAAAGATTTATACGTGAATGAAGAGAAACCCGAGCTATACCCGTAACTCCGCAGAGCCCTCCGAGGTCCAAAAAGGGCCGAGACAGCTGGAGGAAGGCAGGGAGCGAAGGAAGCTCGAGAGGGAAGGCAACCGTCGACTTTTCTGTCTTTTCCTCCAGTTAACGCGCCCGATTCCTGATGATGTCACGCCTGGGCGGGTACAGTCTCGTTTGCCTAAAGAGCACAAAGGGACACAAAAGAACACAAAGAGACCAGCTAAACGACATATCACATATAACAAAATAAGAAAAAAAATTAAAAAAAAAAAAAAAAAAAAAAAAAAAAAAAAGAACAAAAACGGAGGGAAAACGGAACGCGCTCGAAAAAGACCCTCCCCCTGCCGGAAACAACGTCATTAAATAAATAAATAAATAAATAAATAAACAGAACAAGAACAACAACACAAACATGCATTCATTCACTTCAAAAAACACAAGACAAATCACAAGAACCGACCCCTCCCCCACAAAAAATCAAGCACTCTTCAAGTACTCAGCCAACGACCCAGTCGTTTCTTCTTTCTTTGCACCGCTGTAAGGAAGGTGCACCGCTCCTGGAGGTACTGCAATACCAGGTCGATGCGTGGAGCAGAAGGAGCAAGCTCCTGTTCTGGCTCCCTGTTCTAAAAATCCATTTAATATGTAGCCCTCATATAGAGGGCGTATCAGATATTAAACTGATAAGAACAGATACTACACTTGATCTTAGCCAAAAGGCCGAGAAGCGATAACCCGAATATCGCCACCTGGTTGCGGGGCCCTTCTTTTTACTATGTAGCTACTAAGCGGCGAAGCCAGCAGATTTCTCAGCCAATTAATGCCTCCCTACTCTAGCCGTTGTTCAAAGAGGTTTGACTTTTTCCTTTCCTTTTCTTTCTTTCTTTCTTTCTTTCTTTCTTTCTTTATTTATTTATTTATTTGATTTCTTTTATTGACCAAAATATGCAGCTTTGCTAAAAGCAAAGCCTTCAAAAAATAAACAATACTCGTCAACGTTCCTCTCCACGGAAATCTTTAGTAAAAGGCGAAAGATTTATACGTGAATGAAGAGAAACCCGAGCTATACCCGTAACTCCGCAGAGCCCTCCGAGGTCCAAAAAGGGCCGAGACAGCTGGAGGAAGGCAGGGAGCGAAGGAAGCTCGAGAGGGAAGGCAACCGTCGACTTTTCTGTCTTTTCCTCCAGTTAACGCGCCCGATTCCTGATGATGTCACGCCTGGGCGGGTACAGTCTCGTTTGCCTAAAGAGCACAAAGGGACACAAAAGAACACAAAGAGACCAGCTAAACGACATATCACATATAACAAAATAAGAAAAAAAATTAAAAAAAAAAAAAAAAAAAAAAAAAAAAAAAAGAACAAAAACGGAGGGAAAACGGAACGCGCTCGAAAAAGACCCTCCCCCTGCCGGAAACAACGTCATTAAATAAATAAATAAATAAATAAATAAACAGAACAAGAACAACAACACAAACATGCATTCATTCACTTCAAAAAACACAAGACAAATCACAAGAACCGACCCCTCCCCCACAAAAAATCAAGCACTCTTCAAGTACTCAGCCAACGACCCAGTCGTTTCTTCTTTCTTTGCACCGCTGTAAGGAAGGTGCACCGCTCCTGGAGGTACTGCAATACCAGGTCGATGCGTGGAGCAGAAGGAGCAAGCTCCTGTTCTGGCTCCCTGTTCTAAAAATCCATTTAATATGTAGCCCTCATATAGAGGGCGTATCAGATATTAAACTGATAAGAACAGATACTACACTTGATCTTAGCCAAAAGGCCGAGAAGCGATAACCCGAATATCGCCACCTGGTTGCGGGGCCCTTCTTTTTACTATGTAGCTACTAAGCGGCGAAGCCAGCAGATTTCTCAGCCAATTAATGCCTCCCTACTCTAGCCGTTGTTCAAAGAGGTTTGACTTTTTCCTTTCCTTTTCTTTCTTTCTTTCTTTCTTTCTTTCTTTCTTTATTTATTTATTTATTTGATTTCTTTTATTGACCAAAATATGCAGCTTTGCTAAAAGCAAAGCCTTCAAAAAATAAACAATACTCGTCAACGTTCCTCTCCACGGAAATCTTTAGTAAAAGGCGAAAGATTTATACGTGAATGAAGAGAAACCCGAGCTATACCCGTAACTCCGCAGAGCCCTCCGAGGTCCAAAAAGGGCCGAGACAGCTGGAGGAAGGCAGGGAGCGAAGGAAGCTCGAGAGGGAAGGCAACCGTCGACTTTTCTGTCTTTTCCTCCAGTTAACGCGCCCGATTCCTGATGATGTCACGCCTGGGCGGGTACAGTCTCGTTTGCCTAAAGAGCACAAAGGGACACAAAAGAACACAAAGAGACCAGCTAAACGACATATCACATATAACAAAATAAGAAAAAAAATTAAAAAAAAAAAAAAAAAAAAAAAAAAAAAAAGAACAAAAACGGAGGGAAAACGGAACGCGCTCGAAAAAGACCCTCCCCCTGCCGGAAACAACGTCATTAAATAAATAAATAAATAAATAAATAAACAGAACAAGAACAACAACACAAACATGCATTCATTCACTTCAAAAAACACAAGACAAATCACAAGAACCGACCCCTCCCCCACAAAAAATCAAGCACTCTTCAAGTACTCAGCCAACGACCCAGTCGTTTCTTCTTTCTTTGCACCGCTGTAAGGAAGGTGCACCGCTCCTGGAGGTACTGCAATACCAGGTCGATGCGTGGAGCAGAAGGAGCAAGCTCCTGTTCTGGCTCCCTGTTCTAAAAATCCATTTAATATGTAGCCCTCATATAGAGGGCGTATCAGATATTAAACTGATAAGAACAGATACTACACTTGATCTTAGCCAAAAGGCCGAGAAGCGATAACCCGAATATCGCCACCTGGTTGCGGGGCCCTTCTTTTTACTATGTAGCTACTAAGCGGCGAAGCCAGCAGATTTCTCAGCCAATTAATGCCTCCCTACTCTAGCCGTTGTTCAAAGAGGTTTGACTTTTTCCTTTCCTTTTCTTTCTTTCTTTCTTTCTTTCTTTCTTTCTTTATTTATTTATTTATTTGATTTCTTTTATTGACCAAAATATGCAGCTTTGCTAAAAGCAAAGCCTTCAAAAAATAAACAATACTCGTCAACGTTCCTCTCCACGGAAATCTTTAGTAAAAGGCGAAAGATTTATACGTGAATGAAGAGAAACCCGAGCTATACCCGTAACTCCGCAGAGCCCTCCGAGGTCCAAAAAGGGCCGAGACAGCTGGAGGAAGGCAGGGAGCGAAGGAAGCTCGAGAGGGAAGGCAACCGTCGACTTTTCTGTCTTTTCCTCCAGTTAACGCGCCCGATTCCTGATGATGTCACGCCTGGGCGGGTACAGTCTCGTTTGCCTAAAGAGCACAAAGGGACACAAAAGAACACAAAGAGACCAGCTAAACGACATATCACATATAACAAAATAAGAAAAAAAATTAAAAAAAAAAAAAAAAAAAAAAAAAAAAAAAGAACAAAAACGGAGGGAAAACGGAACGCGCTCGAAAAAGACCCTCCCCCTGCCGGAAACAACGTCATTAAATAAATAAATAAATAAATAAATAAACAGAACAAGAACAACAACACAAACATGCATTCATTCACTTCAAAAAACACAAGACAAATCACAAGAACCGACCCCTCCCCCACAAAAAATCAAGCACTCTTCAAGTACTCAGCCAACGACCCAGTCGTTTCTTCTTTCTTTGCACCGCTGTAAGGAAGGTGCACCGCTCCTGGAGGTACTGCAATACCAGGTCGATGCGTGGAGCAGAAGGAGCAAGCTCCTGTTCTGGCTCCCTGTTCTAAAAATCCATTTAATATGTAGCCCTCATATAGAGGGCGTATCAGATATTAAACTGATAAGAACAGATACTACACTTGATCTTAGCCAAAAGGCCGAGAAGCGATAACCCGAATATCGCCACCTGGTTGCGGGGCCCTTCTTTTTACTATGTAGCTACTAAGCGGCGAAGCCAGCAGATTTCTCAGCCAATTAATGCCTCCCTACTCTAGCCGTTGTTCAAAGAGGTTTGACTTTTTCCTTTCCTTTTCTTTCTTTCTTTCTTTCTTTCTTTCTTTCTTTATTTATTTATTTATTTGATTTCTTTTATTGACCAAAATATGCAGCTTTGCTAAAAGCAAAGCCTTCAAAAAATAAACAATACTCGTCAACGTTCCTCTCCACGGAAATCTTTAGTAAAAGGCGAAAGATTTATACGTGAATGAAGAGAAACCCGAGCTATACCCGTAACTCCGCAGAGCCCTCCGAGGTAAAAAGGGCCGAGACAGCTGGAGGAAGGCAGGGAGCGAAGGAAGCTCGAGAGGGAAGGCAACCGTCGACTTTTCTGTCTTTTCCTCCAGTTAACGCGCCCGATTCCTGATGATGTCACGCCTGGGCGGGTACAGTCTCGTTTGCCTAAAGAGCACAAAGGGACACAAAAGAACACAAAGAGACCAGCTAAACGACATATCACATATAACAAAATAAGAAAAAAAATTAAAAAAAAAAAAAAAAAAAAAAAAAAAAAAAGAACAAAAACGGAGGGAAAACGGAACGCGCTCGAAAAAGACCCTCCCCCTGCCGGAAACAACGTCATTAAATAAATAAATAAATAAATAAATAAACAGAACAAGAACAACAACACAAACATGCATTCATTCACTTCAAAAAACACAAGACAAATCACAAGAACCGACCCCTCCCCCACAAAAAATCAAGCACTCTTCAAGTACTCAGCCAACGACCCAGTCGTTTCTTCTTTCTTTGCACCGCTGTAAGGAAGGTGCACCGCTCCTGGAGGTACTGCAATACCAGGTCGATGCGTGGAGCAGAAGGAGCAAGCTCCTGTTCTGGCTCCCTGTTCTAAAAATCCATTTAATATGTAGCCCTCATATAGAGGGCGTATCAGATATTAAACTGATAAGAACAGATACTACACTTGATCTTAGCCAAAAGGCCGAGAAGCGATAACCCGAATATCGCCACCTGGTTGCGGGGCCCTTCTTTTTACTATGTAGCTACTAAGCGGCGAAGCCAGCAGATTTCTCAGCCAATTAATGCCTCCCTACTCTAGCCGTTGTTCAAAGAGGTTTGACTTTTTCCTTTCCTTTTCTTTCTTTCTTTCTTTCTTTCTTTCTTTCTTTATTTATTTATTTATTTGATTTCTTTTATTGACCAAAATATGCAGCTTTGCTAAAAGCAAAGCCTTCAAAAAATAAACAATACTCGTCAACGTTCCTCTCCACGGAAATCTTTAGTAAAAGGCGAAAGATTTATACGTGAATGAAGAGAAACCCGAGCTATACCCGTAACTCCGCAGAGCCCTCCGAGGTCCAAAAAGGGCCGAGACAGCTGGAGGAAGGCAGGGAGCGAAGGAAGCTCGAGAGGGAAGGCAACCGTCGACTTTTCTGTCTTTTCCTCCAGTTAACGCGCCCGATTCCTGATGATGTCACGCCTGGGCGGGTACAGTCTCGTTTGCCTAAAGAGCACAAAGGGACACAAAAGAACACAAAGAGACCAGCTAAACGACATATCACATATAACAAAATAAGAAAAAAAATTAAAAAAAAAAAAAAAAAAAAAAAAAAAAAAAGAACAAAAACGGAGGGAAAACGGAACGCGCTCGAAAAAGACCCTCCCCCTGCCGGAAACAACGTCATTAAATAAATAAATAAATAAATAAATAAACAGAACAAGAACAACAACACAAACATGCATTCATTCACTTCAAAAAACACAAGACAAATCACAAGAACCGACCCCTCCCCCACAAAAAATCAAGCACTCTTCAAGTACTCAGCCAACGACCCAGTCGTTTCTTCTTTCTTTGCACCGCTGTAAGGAAGGTGCACCGCTCCTGGAGGTACTGCAATACCAGGTCGATGCGTGGAGCAGAAGGAGCAAGCTCCTGTTCTGGCTCCCTGTTCTAAAAATCCATTTAATATGTAGCCCTCATATAGAGGGCGTATCAGATATTAAACTGATAAGAACAGATACTACACTTGATCTTAGCCAAAAGGCCGAGAAGCGATAACCCGAATATCGCCACCTGGTTGCGGGGCCCTTCTTTTTACTATGTAGCTACTAAGCGGCGAAGCCAGCAGATTTCTCAGCCAATTAATGCCTCCCTACTCTAGCCGTTGTTCAAAGAGGTTTGACTTTTTCCTTTCCTTTTCTTTCTTTCTTTCTTTCTTTCTTTCTTTCTTTATTTATTTATTTATTTGATTTCTTTTATTGACCAAAATATGCAGCTTTGCTAAAAGCAAAGCCTTCAAAAAATAAACAATACTCGTCAACGTTCCTCTCCACGGAAATCTTTAGTAAAAGGCGAAAGATTTATACGTGAATGAAGAGAAACCCGAGCTATACCCGTAACTCCGCAGAGCCCTCCGAGGTCCAAAAAGGGCCGAGACAGCTGGAGGAAGGCAGGGAGCGAAGGAAGCTCGAGAGGGAAGGCAACCGTCGACTTTTCTGTCTTTTCCTCCAGTTAACGCGCCCGATTCCTGATGATGTCACGCCTGGGCGGGTACAGTCTCGTTTGCCTAAAGAGCACAAAGGGACACAAAAGAACACAAAGAGACCAGCTAAACGACATATCACATATAACAAAATAAGAAAAAAAATTAAAAAAAAAAAAAAAAAAAAAAAAAAAAAAAAGAACAAAAACGGAGGGAAAACGGAACGCGCTCGAAAAAGACCCTCCCCCTGCCGGAAACAACGTCATTAAATAAATAAATAAATAAATAAATAAACAGAACAAGAACAACAACACAAACATGCATTCATTCACTTCAAAAAACACAAGACAAATCACAAGAACCGACCCCTCCCCCACAAAAAATCAAGCACTCTTCAAGTACTCAGCCAACGACCCAGTCGTTTCTTCTTTCTTTGCACCGCTGTAAGGAAGGTGCACCGCTCCTGGAGGTACTGCAATACCAGGTCGATGCGTGGAGCAGAAGGAGCAAGCTCCTGTTCTGGCTCCCTGTTCTAAAAATCCATTTAATATGTAGCCCTCATATAGAGGGCGTATCAGATATTAAACTGATAAGAACAGATACTACACTTGATCTTAGCCAAAAGGCCGAGAAGCGATAACCCGAATATCGCCACCTGGTTGCGGGGCCCTTCTTTTTACTATGTAGCTACTAAGCGGCGAAGCCAGCAGATTTCTCAGCCAATTAATGCCTCCCTACTCTAGCCGTTGTTCAAAGAGGTTTGACTTTTTCCTTTCCTTTTCTTTCTTTCTTTCTTTCTTTCTTTCTTTCTTTATTTATTTATTTATTTGATTTCTTTTATTGACCAAAATATGCAGCTTTGCTAAAAGCAAAGCCTTCAAAAAATAAACAATACTCGTCAACGTTCCTCTCCACGGAAATCTTTAGTAAAAGGCGAAAGATTTATACGTGAATGAAGAGAAACCCGAGCTATACCCGTAACTCCGCAGAGCCCTCCGAGGTCCAAAAAGGGCCGAGACAGCTGGAGGAAGGCAGGGAGCGAAGGAAGCTCGAGAGGGAAGGCAACCGTCGACTTTTCTGTCTTTTCCTCCAGTTAACGCGCCCGATTCCTGATGATGTCACGCCTGGGCGGGTACAGTCTCGTTTGCCTAAAGAGCACAAAGGGACACAAAAGAACACAAAGAGACCAGCTAAACGACATATCACATATAACAAAATAAGAAAAAAAATTAAAAAAAAAAAAAAAAAAAAAAAAAAAAAAAGAACAAAAACGGAGGGAAAACGGAACGCGCTCGAAAAAGACCCTCCCCCTGCCGGAAACAACGTCATTAAATAAATAAATAAATAAATAAATAAACAGAACAAGAACAACAACACAAACATGCATTCATTCACTTCAAAAAACACAAGACAAATCACAAGAACCGACCCCTCCCCCACAAAAAATCAAGCACTCTTCAAGTACTCAGCCAACGACCCAGTCGTTTCTTCTTTCTTTGCACCGCTGTAAGGAAGGTGCACCGCTCCTGGAGGTACTGCAATACCAGGTCGATGCGTGGAGCAGAAGGAGCAAGCTCCTGTTCTGGCTCCCTGTTCTAAAAATCCATTTAATATGTAGCCCTCATATAGAGGGCGTATCAGATATTAAACTGATAAGAACAGATACTACACTTGATCTTAGCCAAAAGGCCGAGAAGCGATAACCCGAATATCGCCACCTGGTTGCGGGGCCCTTCTTTTTACTATGTAGCTACTAAGCGGCGAAGCCAGCAGATTTCTCAGCCAATTAATGCCTCCCTACTCTAGCCGTTGTTCAAAGAGGTTTGACTTTTTCCTTTCCTTTTCTTTCTTTCTTTCTTTCTTTCTTTCTTTCTTTATTTATTTATTTATTTGATTTCTTTTATTGACCAAAATATGCAGCTTTGCTAAAAGCAAAGCCTTCAAAAAATAAACAATACTCGTCAACGTTCCTCTCCACGGAAATCTTTAGTAAAAGGCGAAAGATTTATACGTGAATGAAGAGAAACCCGAGCTATACCCGTAACTCCGCAGAGCCCTCCGAGGTCCAAAAAGGGCCGAGACAGCTGGAGGAAGGCAGGGAGCGAAGGAAGCTCGAGAGGGAAGGCAACCGTCGACTTTTCTGTCTTTTCCTCCAGTTAACGCGCCCGATTCCTGATGATGTCACGCCTGGGCGGGTACAGTCTCGTTTGCCTAAAGAGCACAAAGGGACACAAAAGAACACAAAGAGACCAGCTAAACGACATATCACATATAACAAAATAAGAAAAAAAATTAAAAAAAAAAAAAAAAAAAAAAAAAAAAAAAGAACAAAAACGGAGGGAAAACGGAACGCGCTCGAAAAAGACCCTCCCCCTGCCGGAAACAACGTCATTAAATAAATAAATAAATAAATAAATAAACAGAACAAGAACAACAACACAAACATGCATTCATTCACTTCAAAAAACACAAGACAAATCACAAGAACCGACCCCTCCCCCACAAAAAATCAAGCACTCTTCAAGTACTCAGCCAACGACCCAGTCGTTTCTTCTTTCTTTGCACCGCTGTAAGGAAGGTGCACCGCTCCTGGAGGTACTGCAATACCAGGTCGATGCGTGGAGCAGAAGGAGCAAGCTCCTGTTCTGGCTCCCTGTTCTAAAAATCCATTTAATATGTAGCCCTCATATAGAGGGCGTATCAGATATTAAACTGATAAGAACAGATACTACACTTGATCTTAGCCAAAAGGCCGAGAAGCGATAACCCGAATATCGCCACCTGGTTGCGGGGCCCTTCTTTTTACTATGTAGCTACTAAGCGGCGAAGCCAGCAGATTTCTCAGCCAATTAATGCCTCCCTACTCTAGCCGTTGTTCAAAGAGGTTTGACTTTTTCCTTTCCTTTTCTTTCTTTCTTTCTTTCTTTCTTTCTTTCTTTATTTATTTATTTATTTGATTTCTTTTATTGACCAAAATATGCAGCTTTGCTAAAAGCAAAGCCTTCAAAAAATAAACAATACTCGTCAACGTTCCTCTCCACGGAAATCTTTAGTAAAAGGCGAAAGATTTATACGTGAATGAAGAGAAACCCGAGCTATACCCGTAACTCCGCAGAGCCCTCCGAGGTCCAAAAAGGGCCGAGACAGCTGGAGGAAGGCAGGGAGCGAAGGAAGCTCGAGAGGGAAGGCAACCGTCGACTTTTCTGTCTTTTCCTCCAGTTAACGCGCCCGATTCCTGATGATGTCACGCCTGGGCGGGTACAGTCTCGTTTGCCTAAAGAGCACAAAGGGACACAAAAGAACACAAAGAGACCAGCTAAACGACATATCACATATAACAAAATAAGAAAAAAAATTAAAAAAAAAAAAAAAAAAAAAAAAAAAAAAAGAACAAAAACGGAGGGAAAACGGAACGCGCTCGAAAAAGACCCTCCCCCTGCCGGAAACAACGTCATTAAATAAATAAATAAATAAATAAATAAACAGAACAAGAACAACAACACAAACATGCATTCATTCACTTCAAAAAACACAAGACAAATCACAAGAACCGACCCCTCCCCCACAAAAAATCAAGCACTCTTCAAGTACTCAGCCAACGACCCAGTCGTTTCTTCTTTCTTTGCACCGCTGTAAGGAAGGTGCACCGCTCCTGGAGGTACTGCAATACCAGGTCGATGCGTGGAGCAGAAGGAGCAAGCTCCTGTTCTGGCTCCCTGTTCTAAAAATCCATTTAATATGTAGCCCTCATATAGAGGGCGTATCAGATATTAAACTGATAAGAACAGATACTACACTTGATCTTAGCCAAAAGGCCGAGAAGCGATAACCCGAATATCGCCACCTGGTTGCGGGGCCCTTCTTTTTACTATGTAGCTACTAAGCGGCGAAGCCAGCAGATTTCTCAGCCAATTAATGCCTCCCTACTCTAGCCGTTGTTCAAAGAGGTTTGACTTTTTCCTTTCCTTTTCTTTCTTTCTTTCTTTCTTTCTTTCTTTCTTTATTTATTTATTTATTTGATTTCTTTTATTGACCAAAATATGCAGCTTTGCTAAAAGCAAAGCCTTCAAAAAATAAACAATACTCGTCAACGTTCCTCTCCACGGAAATCTTTAGTAAAAGGCGAAAGATTTATACGTGAATGAAGAGAAACCCGAGCTATACCCGTAACTCCGCAGAGCCCTCCGAGGTCCAAAAAGGGCCGAGACAGCTGGAGGAAGGCAGGGAGCGAAGGAAGCTCGAGAGGGAAGGCAACCGTCGACTTTTCTGTCTTTTCCTCCAGTTAACGCGCCCGATTCCTGATGATGTCACGCCTGGGCGGGTACAGTCTCGTTTGCCTAAAGAGCACAAAGGGACACAAAAGAACACAAAGAGACCAGCTAAACGACATATCACATATAACAAAATAAGAAAAAAAATTAAAAAAAAAAAAAAAAAAAAAAAAAAAAAAAAGAACAAAAACGGAGGGAAAACGGAACGCGCTCGAAAAAGACCCTCCCCCTGCCGGAAACAACGTCATTAAATAAATAAATAAATAAATAAATAAACAGAACAAGAACAACAACACAAACATGCATTCATTCACTTCAAAAAACACAAGACAAATCACAAGAACCGACCCCTCCCCCACAAAAAATCAAGCACTCTTCAAGTACTCAGCCAACGACCCAGTCGTTTCTTCTTTCTTTGCACCGCTGTAAGGAAGGTGCACCGCTCCTGGAGGTACTGCAATACCAGGTCGATGCGTGGAGCAGAAGGAGCAAGCTCCTGTTCTGGCTCCCTGTTCTAAAAATCCATTTAATATGTAGCCCTCATATAGAGGGCGTATCAGATATTAAACTGATAAGAACAGATACTACACTTGATCTTAGCCAAAAGGCCGAGAAGCGATAACCCGAATATCGCCACCTGGTTGCGGGGCCCTTCTTTTTACTATGTAGCTACTAAGCGGCGAAGCCAGCAGATTTCTCAGCCAATTAATGCCTCCCTACTCTAGCCGTTGTTCAAAGAGGTTTGACTTTTTCCTTTCCTTTTCTTTCTTTCTTTCTTTCTTTCTTTCTTTCTTTCTTTATTTATTTATTTATTTGATTTCTTTTATTGACCAAAATATGCAGCTTTGCTAAAAGCAAAGCCTTCAAAAAATAAACAATACTCGTCAACGTTCCTCTCCACGGAAATCTTTAGTAAAAGGCGAAAGATTTATACGTGAATGAAGAGAAACCCGAGCTATACCCGTAACTCCGCAGAGCCCTCCGAGGTCCAAAAAGGGCCGAGACAGCTGGAGGAAGGCAGGGAGCGAAGGAAGCTCGAGAGGGAAGGCAACCGTCGACTTTTCTGTCTTTTCCTCCAGTTAACGCGCCCGATTCCTGATGATGTCACGCCTGGGCGGGTACAGTCTCGTTTGCCTAAAGAGCACAAAGGGACACAAAAGAACACAAAGAGACCAGCTAAACGACATATCACATATAACAAAATAAGAAAAAAAATTAAAAAAAAAAAAAAAAAAAAAAAAAAAAAAAAGAACAAAAACGGAGGGAAAACGGAACGCGCTCGAAAAAGACCCTCCCCCTGCCGGAAACAACGTCATTAAATAAATAAATAAATAAATAAATAAACAGAACAAGAACAACAACACAAACATGCATTCATTCACTTCAAAAAACACAAGACAAATCACAAGAACCGACCCCTCCCCCACAAAAAATCAAGCACTCTTCAAGTACTCAGCCAACGACCCAGTCGTTTCTTCTTTCTTTGCACCGCTGTAAGGAAGGTGCACCGCTCCTGGAGGTACTGCAATACCAGGTCGATGCGTGGAGCAGAAGGAGCAAGCTCCTGTTCTGGCTCCCTGTTCTAAAAATCCATTTAATATGTAGCCCTCATATAGAGGGCGTATCAGATATTAAACTGATAAGAACAGATACTACACTTGATCTTAGCCAAAAGGCCGAGAAGCGATAACCCGAATATCGCCACCTGGTTGCGGGGCCCTTCTTTTTACTATGTAGCTACTAAGCGGCGAAGCCAGCAGATTTCTCAGCCAATTAATGCCTCCCTACTCTAGCCGTTGTTCAAAGAGGTTTGACTTTTTCCTTTCCTTTTCTTTCTTTCTTTCTTTCTTTCTTTCTTTCTTTATTTATTTATTTATTTGATTTCTTTTATTGACCAAAATATGCAGCTTTGCTAAAAGCAAAGCCTTCAAAAAATAAACAATACTCGTCAACGTTCCTCTCCACGGAAATCTTTAGTAAAAGGCGAAAGATTTATACGTGAATGAAGAGAAACCCGAGCTATACCCGTAACTCCGCAGAGCCCTCCGAGGTCCAAAAAGGGCCGAGACAGCTGGAGGAAGGCAGGGAGCGAAGGAAGCTCGAGAGGGAAGGCAACCGTCGACTTTTCTGTCTTTTCCTCCAGTTAACGCGCCCGATTCCTGATGATGTCACGCCTGGGCGGGTACAGTCTCGTTTGCCTAAAGAGCACAAAGGGACACAAAAGAACACAAAGAGACCAGCTAAACGACATATCACATATAACAAAATAAGAAAAAAAATTAAAAAAAAAAAAAAAAAAAAAAAAAAAAAAAAGAACAAAAACGGAGGGAAAACGGAACGCGCTCGAAAAAGACCCTCCCCCTGCCGGAAACAACGTCATTAAATAAATAAATAAATAAATAAATAAACAGAACAAGAACAACAACACAAACATGCATTCATTCACTTCAAAAAACACAAGACAAATCACAAGAACCGACCCCTCCCCCACAAAAAATCAAGCACTCTTCAAGTACTCAGCCAACGACCCAGTCGTTTCTTCTTTCTTTGCACCGCTGTAAGGAAGGTGCACCGCTCCTGGAGGTACTGCAATACCAGGTCGATGCGTGGAGCAGAAGGAGCAAGCTCCTGTTCTGGCTCCCTGTTCTAAAAATCCATTTAATATGTAGCCCTCATATAGAGGGCGTATCAGATATTAAACTGATAAGAACAGATACTACACTTGATCTTAGCCAAAAGGCCGAGAAGCGATAACCCGAATATCGCCACCTGGTTGCGGGGCCCTTCTTTTTACTATGTAGCTACTAAGCGGCGAAGCCAGCAGATTTCTCAGCCAATTAATGCCTCCCTACTCTAGCCGTTTTCAAAGAGGTTTGACTTTTTCCTTTCCTTTTCTTTCTTTCTTTCTTTCTTTCTTTCTTTCTTTATTTATTTATTTATTTGATTTCTTTTATTGACCAAAATATGCAGCTTTGCTAAAAGCAAAGCCTTCAAAAAATAAACAATACTCGTCAACGTTCCTCTCCACGGAAATCTTTAGTAAAAGGCGAAAGATTTATACGTGAATGAAGAGAAACCCGAGCTATACCCGTAACTCCGCAGAGCCCTCCGAGGTCCAAAAAGGGCCGAGACAGCTGGAGGAAGGCAGGGAGCGAAGGAAGCTCGAGAGGGAAGGCAACCGTCGACTTTTCTGTCTTTTCCTCCAGTTAACGCGCCCGATTCCTGATGATGTCACGCCTGGGCGGGTACAGTCTCGTTTGCCTAAAGAGCACAAAGGGACACAAAAGAACACAAAGAGACCAGCTAAACGACATATCACATATAACAAAATAAGAAAAAAAATTAAAAAAAAAAAAAAAAAAAAAAAAAAAAAAAAGAACAAAAACGGAGGGAAAACGGAACGCGCTCGAAAAAGACCCTCCCCCTGCCGGAAACAACGTCATTAAATAAATAAATAAATAAATAAATAAACAGAACAAGAACAACAACACAAACATGCATTCATTCACTTCAAAAAACACAAGACAAATCACAAGAACCGACCCCTCCCCCACAAAAAATCAAGCACTCTTCAAGTACTCAGCCAACGACCCAGTCGTTTCTTCTTTCTTTGCACCGCTGTAAGGAAGGTGCACCGCTCCTGGAGGTACTGCAATACCAGGTCGATGCGTGGAGCAGAAGGAGCAAGCTCCTGTTCTGGCTCCCTGTTCTAAAAATCCATTTAATATGTAGCCCTCATATAGAGGGCGTATCAGATATTAAACTGATAAGAACAGATACTACACTTGATCTTAGCCAAAAGGCCGAGAAGCGATAACCCGAATATCGCCACCTGGTTGCGGGGCCCTTCTTTTTACTATGTAGCTACTAAGCGGCGAAGCCAGCAGATTTCTCAGCCAATTAATGCCTCCCTACTCTAGCCGTTGTTCAAAGAGGTTTGACTTTTTCCTTTCCTTTTCTTTCTTTCTTTCTTTCTTTCTTTCTTTCTTTATTTATTTATTTATTTGATTTCTTTTATTGACCAAAATATGCAGCTTTGCTAAAAGCAAAGCCTTCAAAAAATAAACAATACTCGTCAACGTTCCTCTCCACGGAAATCTTTAGTAAAAGGCGAAAGATTTATACGTGAATGAAGAGAAACCCGAGCTATACCCGTAACTCCGCAGAGCCCTCCGAGGTCCAAAAAGGGCCGAGACAGCTGGAGGAAGGCAGGGAGCGAAGGAAGCTCGAGAGGGAAGGCAACCGTCGACTTTTCTGTCTTTTCCTCCAGTTAACGCGCCCGATTCCTGATGATGTCACGCCTGGGCGGGTACAGTCTCGTTTGCCTAAAGAGCACAAAGGGACACAAAAGAACACAAAGAGACCAGCTAAACGACATATCACATATAACAAAATAAGAAAAAAAATTAAAAAAAAAAAAAAAAAAAAAAAAAAAAAAAGAACAAAAACGGAGGGAAAACGGAACGCGCTCGAAAAAGACCCTCCCCCTGCCGGAAACAACGTCATTAAATAAATAAATAAATAAATAAATAAACAGAACAAGAACAACAACACAAACATGCATTCATTCACTTCAAAAAACACAAGACAAATCACAAGAACCGACCCCTCCCCCACAAAAAATCAAGCACTCTTCAAGTACTCAGCCAACGACCCAGTCGTTTCTTCTTTCTTTGCACCGCTGTAAGGAAGGTGCACCGCTCCTGGAGGTACTGCAATACCAGGTCGATGCGTGGAGCAGAAGGAGCAAGCTCCTGTTCTGGCTCCCTGTTCTAAAAATCCATTTAATATGTAGCCCTCATATAGAGGGCGTATCAGATATTAAACTGATAAGAACAGATACTACACTTGATCTTAGCCAAAAGGCCGAGAAGCGATAACCCGAATATCGCCACCTGGTTGCGGGGCCCTTCTTTTTACTATGTAGCTACTAAGCGGCGAAGCCAGCAGATTTCTCAGCCAATTAATGCCTCCCTACTCTAGCCGTTGTTCAAAGAGGTTTGACTTTTTCCTTTCCTTTTCTTTCTTTCTTTCTTTCTTTCTTTCTTTCTTTATTTATTTATTTATTTGATTTCTTTTATTGACCAAAATATGCAGCTTTGCTAAAAGCAAAGCCTTCAAAAAATAAACAATACTCGTCAACGTTCCTCTCCACGGAAATCTTTAGTAAAAGGCGAAAGATTTATACGTGAATGAAGAGAAACCCGAGCTATACCCGTAACTCCGCAGAGCCCTCCGAGGTCCAAAAAGGGCCGAGACAGCTGGAGGAAGGCAGGGAGCGAAGGAAGCTCGAGAGGGAAGGCAACCGTCGACTTTTCTGTCTTTTCCTCCAGTTAACGCGCCCGATTCCTGATGATGTCACGCCTGGGCGGGTACAGTCTCGTTTGCCTAAAGAGCACAAAGGGACACAAAAGAACACAAAGAGACCAGCTAAACGACATATCACATATAACAAAATAAGAAAAAAAATTAAAAAAAAAAAAAAAAAAAAAAAAAAAAAAAAGAACAAAAACGGAGGGAAAACGGAACGCGCTCGAAAAAGACCCTCCCCCTGCCGGAAACAACGTCATTAAATAAATAAATAAATAAATAAATAAACAGAACAAGAACAACAACACAAACATGCATTCATTCACTTCAAAAAACACAAGACAAATCACAAGAACCGACCCCTCCCCCACAAAAAATCAAGCACTCTTCAAGTACTCAGCCAACGACCCAGTCGTTTCTTCTTTCTTTGCACCGCTGTAAGGAAGGTGCACCGCTCCTGGAGGTACTGCAATACCAGGTCGATGCGTGGAGCAGAAGGAGCAAGCTCCTGTTCTGGCTCCCTGTTCTAAAAATCCATTTAATATGTAGCCCTCATATAGAGGGCGTATCAGATATTAAACTGATAAGAACAGATACTACACTTGATCTTAGCCAAAAGGCCGAGAAGCGATAACCCGAATATCGCCACCTGGTTGCGGGGCCCTTCTTTTTACTATGTAGCTACTAAGCGGCGAAGCCAGCAGATTTCTCAGCCAATTAATGCCTCCCTACTCTAGCCGTTGTTCAAAGAGGTTTGACTTTTTCCTTTCCTTTTCTTTCTTTCTTTCTTTCTTTCTTTCTTTCTTTCTTTATTTATTTATTTATTTGATTTCTTTTATTGACCAAAATATGCAGCTTTGCTAAAAGCAAAGCCTTCAAAAAATAAACAATACTCGTCAACGTTCCTCTCCACGGAAATCTTTAGTAAAAGGCGAAAGATTTATACGTGAATGAAGAGAAACCCGAGCTATACCCGTAACTCCGCAGAGCCCTCCGAGGTCCAAAAAGGGCCGAGACAGCTGGAGGAAGGCAGGGAGCGAAGGAAGCTCGAGAGGGAAGGCAACCGTCGACTTTTCTGTCTTTTCCTCCAGTTAACGCGCCCGATTCCTGATGATGTCACGCCTGGGCGGGTACAGTCTCGTTTGCCTAAAGAGCACAAAGGGACACAAAAGAACACAAAGAGACCAGCTAAACGACATATCACATATAACAAAATAAGAAAAAAAATTAAAAAAAAAAAAAAAAAAAAAAAAAAAAAAAAGAACAAAAACGGAGGGAAAACGGAACGCGCTCGAAAAAGACCCTCCCCCTGCCGGAAACAACGTCATTAAATAAATAAATAAATAAATAAATAAACAGAACAAGAACAACAACACAAACATGCATTCATTCACTTCAAAAAACACAAGACAAATCACAAGAACCGACCCCTCCCCCACAAAAAATCAAGCACTCTTCAAGTACTCAGCCAACGACCCAGTCGTTTCTTCTTTCTTTGCACCGCTGTAAGGAAGGTGCACCGCTCCTGGAGGTACTGCAATACCAGGTCGATGCGTGGAGCAGAAGGAGCAAGCTCCTGTTCTGGCTCCCTGTTCTAAAAATCCATTTAATATGTAGCCCTCATATAGAGGGCGTATCAGATATTAAACTGATAAGAACAGATACTACACTTGATCTTAGCCAAAAGGCCGAGAAGCGATAACCCGAATATCGCCACCTGGTTGCGGGGCCCTTCTTTTTACTATGTAGCTACTAAGCGGCGAAGCCAGCAGATTTCTCAGCCAATTAATGCCTCCCTACTCTAGCCGTTGTTCAAAGAGGTTTGACTTTTTCCTTTCCTTTTCTTTCTTTCTTTCTTTCTTTCTTTCTTTCTTTATTTATTTATTTATTTGATTTCTTTTATTGACCAAAATATGCAGCTTTGCTAAAAGCAAAGCCTTCAAAAAATAAACAATACTCGTCAACGTTCCTCTCCACGGAAATCTTTAGTAAAAGGCGAAAGATTTATACGTGAATGAAGAGAAACCCGAGCTATACCCGTAACTCCGCAGAGCCCTCCGAGGTCCAAAAAGGGCCGAGACAGCTGGAGGAAGGCAGGGAGCGAAGGAAGCTCGAGAGGGAAGGCAACCGTCGACTTTTCTGTCTTTTCCTCCAGTTAACGCGCCCGATTCCTGATGATGTCACGCCTGGGCGGGTACAGTCTCGTTTGCCTAAAGAGCACAAAGGGACACAAAAGAACACAAAGAGACCAGCTAAACGACATATCACATATAACAAAATAAGAAAAAAAATTAAAAAAAAAAAAAAAAAAAAAAAAAAAAAAAAGAACAAAAACGGAGGGAAAACGGAACGCGCTCGAAAAAGACCCTCCCCCTGCCGGAAACAACGTCATTAAATAAATAAATAAATAAATAAATAAACAGAACAAGAACAACAACACAAACATGCATTCATTCACTTCAAAAAACACAAGACAAATCACAAGAACCGACCCCTCCCCCACAAAAAATCAAGCACTCTTCAAGTACTCAGCCAACGACCCAGTCGTTTCTTCTTTCTTTGCACCGCTGTAAGGAAGGTGCACCGCTCCTGGAGGTACTGCAATACCAGGTCGATGCGTGGAGCAGAAGGAGCAAGCTCCTGTTCTGGCTCCCTGTTCTAAAAATCCATTTAATATGTAGCCCTCATATAGAGGGCGTATCAGATATTAAACTGATAAGAACAGATACTACACTTGATCTTAGCCAAAAGGCCGAGAAGCGATAACCCGAATATCGCCACCTGGTTGCGGGGCCCTTCTTTTTACTATGTAGCTACTAAGCGGCGAAGCCAGCAGATTTCTCAGCCAATTAATGCCTCCCTACTCTAGCCGTTGTTCAAAGAGGTTTGACTTTTTCCTTTCCTTTTCTTTCTTTCTTTCTTTCTTTCTTTCTTTCTTTATTTATTTATTTATTTGATTTCTTTTATTGACCAAAATATGCAGCTTTGCTAAAAGCAAAGCCTTCAAAAAATAAACAATACTCGTCAACGTTCCTCTCCACGGAAATCTTTAGTAAAAGGCGAAAGATTTATACGTGAATGAAGAGAAACCCGAGCTATACCCGTAACTCCGCAGAGCCCTCCGAGGTCCAAAAAGGGCCGAGACAGCTGGAGGAAGGCAGGGAGCGAAGGAAGCTCGAGAGGGAAGGCAACCGTCGACTTTTCTGTCTTTTCCTCCAGTTAACGCGCCCGATTCCTGATGATGTCACGCCTGGGCGGGTACAGTCTCGTTTGCCTAAAGAGCACAAAGGGACACAAAAGAACACAAAGAGACCAGCTAAACGACATATCACATATAACAAAATAAGAAAAAAAATTAAAAAAAAAAAAAAAAAAAAAAAAAAAAAAAGAACAAAAACGGAGGGAAAACGGAACGCGCTCGAAAAAGACCCTCCCCCTGCCGGAAACAACGTCATTAAATAAATAAATAAATAAATAAATAAACAGAACAAGAACAACAACACAAACATGCATTCATTCACTTCAAAAAACACAAGACAAATCACAAGAACCGACCCCTCCCCCACAAAAAATCAAGCACTCTTCAAGTACTCAGCCAACGACCCAGTCGTTTCTTCTTTCTTTGCACCGCTGTAAGGAAGGTGCACCGCTCCTGGAGGTACTGCAATACCAGGTCGATGCGTGGAGCAGAAGGAGCAAGCTCCTGTTCTGGCTCCCTGTTCTAAAAATCCATTTAATATGTAGCCCTCATATAGAGGGCGTATCAGATATTAAACTGATAAGAACAGATACTACACTTGATCTTAGCCAAAAGGCCGAGAAGCGATAACCCGAATATCGCCACCTGGTTGCGGGGCCCTTCTTTTTACTATGTAGCTACTAAGCGGCGAAGCCAGCAGATTTCTCAGCCAATTAATGCCTCCCTACTCTAGCCGTTGTTCAAAGAGGTTTGACTTTTTCCTTTCCTTTTCTTTCTTTCTTTCTTTCTTTCTTTCTTTCTTTATTTATTTATTTATTTGATTTCTTTTATTGACCAAAATATGCAGCTTTGCTAAAAGCAAAGCCTTCAAAAAATAAACAATACTCGTCAACGTTCCTCTCCACGGAAATCTTTAGTAAAAGGCGAAAGATTTATACGTGAATGAAGAGAAACCCGAGCTATACCCGTAACTCCGCAGAGCCCTCCGAGGTCCAAAAAGGGCCGAGACAGCTGGAGGAAGGCAGGGAGCGAAGGAAGCTCGAGAGGGAAGGCAACCGTCGACTTTTCTGTCTTTTCCTCCAGTTAACGCGCCCGATTCCTGATGATGTCACGCCTGGGCGGGTACAGTCTCGTTTGCCTAAAGAGCACAAAGGGACACAAAAGAACACAAAGAGACCAGCTAAACGACATATCACATATAACAAAATAAGAAAAAAAATTAAAAAAAAAAAAAAAAAAAAAAAAAAAAAAAAGAACAAAAACGGAGGGAAAACGGAACGCGCTCGAAAAAGACCCTCCCCCTGCCGGAAACAACGTCATTAAATAAATAAATAAATAAATAAATAAACAGAACAAGAACAACAACACAAACATGCATTCATTCACTTCAAAAAACACAAGACAAATCACAAGAACCGACCCCTCCCCCACAAAAAATCAAGCACTCTTCAAGTACTCAGCCAACGACCCAGTCGTTTCTTCTTTCTTTGCACCGCTGTAAGGAAGGTGCACCGCTCCTGGAGGTACTGCAATACCAGGTCGATGCGTGGAGCAGAAGGAGCAAGCTCCTGTTCTGGCTCCCTGTTCTAAAAATCCATTTAATATGTAGCCCTCATATAGAGGGCGTATCAGATATTAAACTGATAAGAACAGATACTACACTTGATCTTAGCCAAAAGGCCGAGAAGCGATAACCCGAATATCGCCACCTGGTTGCGGGGCCCTTCTTTTTACTATGTAGCTACTAAGCGGCGAAGCCAGCAGATTTCTCAGCCAATTAATGCCTCCCTACTCTAGCCGTTGTTCAAAGAGGTTTGACTTTTTCCTTTCCTTTTCTTTCTTTCTTTCTTTCTTTCTTTCTTTCTTTATTTATTTATTTATTTGATTTCTTTTATTGACCAAAATATGCAGCTTTGCTAAAAGCAAAGCCTTCAAAAAATAAACAATACTCGTCAACGTTCCTCTCCACGGAAATCTTTAGTAAAAGGCGAAAGATTTATACGTGAATGAAGAGAAACCCGAGCTATACCCGTAACTCCGCAGAGCCCTCCGAGGTCCAAAAAGGGCCGAGACAGCTGGAGGAAGGCAGGGAGCGAAGGAAGCTCGAGAGGGAAGGCAACCGTCGACTTTTCTGTCTTTTCCTCCAGTTAACGCGCCCGATTCCTGATGATGTCACGCCTGGGCGGGTACAGTCTCGTTTGCCTAAAGAGCACAAAGGGACACAAAAGAACACAAAGAGACCAGCTAAACGACATATCACATATAACAAAATAAGAAAAAAAATTAAAAAAAAAAAAAAAAAAAAAAAAAAAAAAAGAACAAAAACGGAGGGAAAACGGAACGCGCTCGAAAAAGACCCTCCCCCTGCCGGAAACAACGTCATTAAATAAATAAATAAATAAATAAATAAACAGAACAAGAACAACAACACAAACATGCATTCATTCACTTCAAAAAACACAAGACAAATCACAAGAACCGACCCCTCCCCCACAAAAAATCAAGCACTCTTCAAGTACTCAGCCAACGACCCAGTCGTTTCTTCTTTCTTTGCACCGCTGTAAGGAAGGTGCACCGCTCCTGGAGGTACTGCAATACCAGGTCGATGCGTGGAGCAGAAGGAGCAAGCTCCTGTTCTGGCTCCCTGTTCTAAAAATCCATTTAATATGTAGCCCTCATATAGAGGGCGTATCAGATATTAAACTGATAAGAACAGATACTACACTTGATCTTAGCCAAAAGGCCGAGAAGCGATAACCCGAATATCGCCACCTGGTTGCGGGGCCCTTCTTTTTACTATGTAGCTACTAAGCGGCGAAGCCAGCAGATTTCTCAGCCAATTAATGCCTCCCTACTCTAGCCGTTGTTCAAAGAGGTTTGACTTTTTCCTTTCCTTTTCTTTCTTTCTTTCTTTCTTTCTTTCTTTCTTTATTTATTTATTTATTTGATTTCTTTTATTGACCAAAATATGCAGCTTTGCTAAAAGCAAAGCCTTCAAAAAATAAACAATACTCGTCAACGTTCCTCTCCACGGAAATCTTTAGTAAAAGGCGAAAGATTTATACGTGAATGAAGAGAAACCCGAGCTATACCCGTAACTCCGCAGAGCCCTCCGAGGTCCAAAAAGGGCCGAGACAGCTGGAGGAAGGCAGGGAGCGAAGGAAGCTCGAGAGGGAAGGCAACCGTCGACTTTTCTGTCTTTTCCTCCAGTTAACGCGCCCGATTCCTGATGATGTCACGCCTGGGCGGGTACAGTCTCGTTTGCCTAAAGAGCACAAAGGGACACAAAAGAACACAAAGAGACCAGCTAAACGACATATCACATATAACAAAATAAGAAAAAAAATTAAAAAAAAAAAAAAAAAAAAAAAAAAAAAAAAGAACAAAAACGGAGGGAAAACGGAACGCGCTCGAAAAAGACCCTCCCCCTGCCGGAAACAACGTCATTAAATAAATAAATAAATAAATAAATAAACAGAACAAGAACAACAACACAAACATGCATTCATTCACTTCAAAAAACACAAGACAAATCACAAGAACCGACCCCTCCCCCACAAAAAATCAAGCACTCTTCAAGTACTCAGCCAACGACCCAGTCGTTTCTTCTTTCTTTGCACCGCTGTAAGGAAGGTGCACCGCTCCTGGAGGTACTGCAATACCAGGTCGATGCGTGGAGCAGAAGGAGCAAGCTCCTGTTCTGGCTCCCTGTTCTAAAAATCCATTTAATATGTAGCCCTCATATAGAGGGCGTATCAGATATTAAACTGATAAGAACAGATACTACACTTGATCTTAGCCAAAAGGCCGAGAAGCGATAACCCGAATATCGCCACCTGGTTGCGGGGCCCTTCTTTTTACTATGTAGCTACTAAGCGGCGAAGCCAGCAGATTTCTCAGCCAATTAATGCCTCCCTACTCTAGCCGTTGTTCAAAGAGGTTTGACTTTTTCCTTTCCTTTTCTTTCTTTCTTTCTTTCTTTCTTTCTTTCTTTCTTTATTTATTTATTTATTTGATTTCTTTTATTGACCAAAATATGCAGCTTTGCTAAAAGCAAAGCCTTCAAAAAATAAACAATACTCGTCAACGTTCCTCTCCACGGAAATCTTTAGTAAAAGGCGAAAGATTTATACGTGAATGAAGAGAAACCCGAGCTATACCCGTAACTCCGCAGAGCCCTCCGAGGTCCAAAAAGGGCCGAGACAGCTGGAGGAAGGCAGGGAGCGAAGGAAGCTCGAGAGGGAAGGCAACCGTCGACTTTTCTGTCTTTTCCTCCAGTTAACGCGCCCGATTCCTGATGATGTCACGCCTGGGCGGGTACAGTCTCGTTTGCCTAAAGAGCACAAAGGGACACAAAAGAACACAAAGAGACCAGCTAAACGACATATCACATATAACAAAATAAGAAAAAAAATTAAAAAAAAAAAAAAAAAAAAAAAAAAAAAAAAGAACAAAAACGGAGGGAAAACGGAACGCGCTCGAAAAAGACCCTCCCCCTGCCGGAAACAACGTCATTAAATAAATAAATAAATAAATAAATAAACAGAACAAGAACAACAACACAAACATGCATTCATTCACTTCAAAAAACACAAGACAAATCACAAGAACCGACCCCTCCCCCACAAAAAATCAAGCACTCTTCAAGTACTCAGCCAACGACCCAGTCGTTTCTTCTTTCTTTGCACCGCTGTAAGGAAGGTGCACCGCTCCTGGAGGTACTGCAATACCAGGTCGATGCGTGGAGCAGAAGGAGCAAGCTCCTGTTCTGGCTCCCTGTTCTAAAAATCCATTTAATATGTAGCCCTCATATAGAGGGCGTATCAGATATTAAACTGATAAGAACAGATACTACACTTGATCTTAGCCAAAAGGCCGAGAAGCGATAACCCGAATATCGCCACCTGGTTGCGGGGCCCTTCTTTTTACTATGTAGCTACTAAGCGGCGAAGCCAGCAGATTTCTCAGCCAATTAATGCCTCCCTACTCTAGCCGTTGTTCAAAGAGGTTTGACTTTTTCCTTTCCTTTTCTTTCTTTCTTTCTTTCTTTCTTTCTTTCTTTATTTATTTATTTATTTGATTTCTTTTATTGACCAAAATATGCAGCTTTGCTAAAAGCAAAGCCTTCAAAAAATAAACAATACTCGTCAACGTTCCTCTCCACGGAAATCTTTAGTAAAAGGCGAAAGATTTATACGTGAATGAAGAGAAACCCGAGCTATACCCGTAACTCCGCAGAGCCCTCCGAGGTCCAAAAAGGGCCGAGACAGCTGGAGGAAGGCAGGGAGCGAAGGAAGCTCGAGAGGGAAGGCAACCGTCGACTTTTCTGTCTTTTCCTCCAGTTAACGCGCCCGATTCCTGATGATGTCACGCCTGGGCGGGTACAGTCTCGTTTGCCTAAAGAGCACAAAGGGACACAAAAGAACACAAAGAGACCAGCTAAACGACATATCACATATAACAAAATAAGAAAAAAAATTAAAAAAAAAAAAAAAAAAAAAAAAAAAAAAAAGAACAAAAACGGAGGGAAAACGGAACGCGCTCGAAAAAGACCCTCCCCCTGCCGGAAACAACGTCATTAAATAAATAAATAAATAAATAAATAAACAGAACAAGAACAACAACACAAACATGCATTCATTCACTTCAAAAAACACAAGACAAATCACAAGAACCGACCCCTCCCCCACAAAAAATCAAGCACTCTTCAAGTACTCAGCCAACGACCCAGTCGTTTCTTCTTTCTTTGCACCGCTGTAAGGAAGGTGCACCGCTCCTGGAGGTACTGCAATACCAGGTCGATGCGTGGAGCAGAAGGAGCAAGCTCCTGTTCTGGCTCCCTGTTCTAAAAATCCATTTAATATGTAGCCCTCATATAGAGGGCGTATCAGATATTAAACTGATAAGAACAGATACTACACTTGATCTTAGCCAAAAGGCCGAGAAGCGATAACCCGAATATCGCCACCTGGTTGCGGGGCCCTTCTTTTTACTATGTAGCTACTAAGCGGCGAAGCCAGCAGATTTCTCAGCCAATTAATGCCTCCCTACTCTAGCCGTTGTTCAAAGAGGTTTGACTTTTTCCTTTCCTTTTCTTTCTTTCTTTCTTTCTTTCTTTCTTTCTTTATTTATTTATTTATTTGATTTCTTTTATTGACCAAAATATGCAGCTTTGCTAAAAGCAAAGCCTTCAAAAAATAAACAATACTCGTCAACGTTCCTATGCAGCTTTGCTAAAAGCAAAGCCTTCAAAAAATAAACAATACTCGTCAACGTTCCTCTCCACGGAAATCTTTAGTAAAAGGCGAAAGATTTATACGTGAATGAAGAGAAACCCGAGCTATACCCGTAACTCCGCAGAGCCCTCCGAGGTCCAAAAAGGGCCGAGACAGCTGGAGGAAGGCAGGGAGCGAAGGAAGCTCGAGAGGGAAGGCAACCGTCGACTTTTCTGTCTTTTCCTCCAGTTAACGCGCCCGATTCCTGATGATGTCACGCCTGGGCGGGTACAGCCTCGGTTGCCTAAAGAGCACAAAGGGACACAAAAGAACACAAAGAGACCAGCTAAACGACATATCACATATAACAAAATAAGAAAAAAAATGTAAAAAAAAAAAAAAAAAAAAAAAAAAAAAAGAACAAAAACGGAGGGAAAACGGAACGCGCTCGAAAAAGACCCTCCCCCCTGCCGGAAACAACGTCATTAAATAAATAAATAAATAAATAAATAAACAGAACAAGAACAACAACACAAACATGCATTCATTCACTTCAAAAAACACAAGACAAATCACAAGAACCGACCCCTCCCCCACAAAAAGTCAAGCACTTTTCAAGTACTCAGCCAACGACCCAGTCGTTTCTTCTTTCTTTGCACCGCTGTAAGGAAGGTGCACCGCTCCTGGAGGTACTGCAATACCAGGTCGATGCGTGGAGCAGAAGGAGCAAGCTCCTGTTCTGGCTCCCTGTTCTAAAAATCCATTTAATATGTAGCCCTCATATAGAGGGCGTATCAGATATTAAACTGATAAGAACAGATACTACACTTGATCTTAGCCAAAAGGCCGAGAAGCGATAACCCGAATATCGCCACCTGGTTGCGGGGCCCTTCTTTTTACTATGTAGCTACTAAGCGGCGAAGCCAGCAGATTTCTCAGCCAATTAATGCCTCCCTACTCTAGCCGTTGTTCAAAGAGGTTTGACTTTTTCCTTTCCTTTCCTTTCCTTTTCTTTCTTTCTTTCTTTCTTTCATTCTTTATTTATTTATTTATTTATTTATTTATTTATTTATTTGATTTCTTTTATTGACCAAAATATGCAGCTTTGCTAAAAGCAAAGCCTTCAAAAAATAAACAATACTCGTCAACGTTCCTCTCCACGGAAATCTTTAGTAAAAGGCAAAAGATTTATACGTGAATGAAGAGAAACCCGAGCTATACCCGTAACTCCGCAGAGCCCTCCGAGGTCCAAAAAGGGCCGAGACAGCTGGAGGAAGGCAGGGAGCGAAGGAAGCTCGAGAGGGAAGGCAACCGTCGACTTTTCTGTCTTTTCCTCCAGTTAACGCGCCCGATTCCTGATGATGTCACGCCTGGGCGGGTACAGCCTCGGTTGCCTAAAGAGCACAAAGGGACACAAAAGAACACAAAGAGACCAGCTAAACGACATATCACATATAACAAAATAAGAAAAAAAATGTAAAAAAAAAAAAAAAAAAAAAAAAAAAAAGAACAAAAACGGAGGGAAAACGGAACGCGCTCGAAAAAGACCCTCCCCCCTGCCGGAAACAACGTCATTAAATAAATAAATAAATAAATAAATAAACAGAACAAGAACAACAACACAAACATGCATTCATTCACTTCAAAAAACACAAGACAAATCACAAGAACCGACCCCTCCCCCACAAAAAGTCAAGCACTTTTCAAGTACTCAGCCAACGACCCAGTCGTTTCTTCTTTCTTTGCACCGCTGTAAGGAAGGTGCACCGCTCCTGGAGGTACTGCAATACCAGGTCGATGCGTGGAGCAGAAGGAGCAAGCTCCTGTTCTGGCTCCCTGTTCTAAAAATCCATTTAATATGTAGCCCTCATATAGAGGGCGTATCAGATATTAAACTGATAAGAACAGATACTACACTTGATCTTAGCCAAAAGGCCGAGAAGCGATAACCCGAATATCGCCACCTGGTTGCGGGGCCCTTCTTTTTACTATGTAGCTACTAAGCGGCGAAGCCAGCAGATTTCTCAGCCAATTAATGCCTCCCTACTCTAGCCGTTGTTCAAAGAGGTTTGACTTTTTCCTTTCCTTTCCTTTCCTTTTCTTTCTTTCTTTCTTTCTTTCTTTCTTTCATTCTTTATTTATTTATTTATTTATTTATTTATTTATTTATTTGATTTCTTTTATTGACCAAAATATGCAGCTTTGCTAAAAGCAAAGCCTTCAAAAAATAAACAATACTCGTCAACGTTCCTCTCCACGGAAATCTTTAGTAAAAGGCGAAAGATTTATACGTGAATGAAGAGAAACCCGAGCTATACCCGTAACTCCGCAGAGCCCTCCGAGGTCCAAAAAGGGCCGAGACAGCTGGAGGAAGGCAGGGAGCGAAGGAAGCTCGAGAGGGAAGGCAACCGTCGACTTTTCTGTCTTTTCCTCCAGTTAACGCGCCCGATTCCTGATGATGTCACGCCTGGGCGGGTACAGCCTCGGTTGCCTAAAGAGCACAAAGGGACACAAAAGAACACAAAGAGACCAGCTAAACGACATATCACATATAACAAAATAAGAAAAAAAATGTAAAAAAAAAAAAAAAAAAAAAAAAAAAAAAGAACAAAAACGGAGGGAAAACGGAACGCGCTCGAAAAAGACCCTCCCCCCTGCCGGAAACAACGTCATTAAATAAATAAATAAATAAATAAATAAACAGAACAAGAACAACAACACAAACATGCATTCATTCACTTCAAAAAACACAAGACAAATCACAAGAACCGACCCCTCCCCCACAAAAAGTCAAGCACTTTTCAAGTACTCAGCCAACGACCCAGTCGTTTCTTCTTTCTTTGCACCGCTGTAAGGAAGGTGCACCGCTCCTGGAGGTACTGCAATACCAGGTCGATGCGTGGAGCAGAAGGAGCAAGCTCCTGTTCTGGCTCCCTGTTCTAAAAATCCATTTAATATGTAGCCCTCATATAGAGGGCGTATCAGATATTAAACTGATAAGAACAGATACTACACTTGATCTTAGCCAAAAGGCCGAGAAGCGATAACCCGAATATCGCCACCTGGTTGCGGGGCCCTTCTTTTTACTATGTAGCTACTAAGCGGCGAAGCCAGCAGATTTCTCAGCCAATTAATGCCTCCCTACTCTAGCCGTTGTTCAAAGAGGTTTGACTTTTTCCTTTCCTTTCCTTTCCTTTTCTTTCTTTCTTTCTTTCTTTCATTCTTTATTTATTTATTTATTTATTTATTTATTTATTTATTTGATTTCTTTTATTGACCAAAATATGCAGCTTTGCTAAAAGCAAAGCCTTCAAAAAATAAACAATACTCGTCAACGTTCCTCTCCACGGAAATCTTTAGTAAAAGGCGAAAGATTTATACGTGAATGAAGAGAAACCCGAGCTATACCCGTAACTCCGCAGAGCCCTCCGAGGTCCAAAAAGGGCCGAGACAGCTGGAGGAAGGCAGGGAGCGAAGGAAGCTCGAGAGGGAAGGCAACCGTCGACTTTTCTGTCTTTTCCTCCAGTTAACGCGCCCGATTCCTGATGATGTCACGCCTGGGCGGGTACAGCCTCGGTTGCCTAAAGAGCACAAAGGGACACAAAAGAACACAAAGAGACCAGCTAAACGACATATCACATATAACAAAATAAGAAAAAAAATGTAAAAAAAAAAAAAAAAAAAAAAAAAAAAAAGAACAAAAACGGAGGGAAAACGGAACGCGCTCGAAAAAGACCCTCCCCCCTGCCGGAAACAACGTCATTAAATAAATAAATAAATAAATAAATAAACAGAACAAGAACAACAACACAAACATGCATTCATTCACTTCAAAAAACACAAGACAAATCACAAGAACCGACCCCTCCCCCACAAAAAGTCAAGCACTTTTCAAGTACTCAGCCAACGACCCAGTCGTTTCTTCTTTCTTTGCACCGCTGTAAGGAAGGTGCACCGCTCCTGGAGGTACTGCAATACCAGGTCGATGCGTGGAGCAGAAGGAGCAAGCTCCTGTTCTGGCTCCCTGTTCTAAAAATCCATTTAATATGTAGCCCTCATATAGAGGGCGTATCAGATATTAAACTGATAAGAACAGATACTACACTTGATCTTAGCCAAAAGGCCGAGAAGCGATAACCCGAATATCGCCACCTGGTTGCGGGGCCCTTCTTTTTACTATGTAGCTACTAAGCGGCGAAGCCAGCAGATTTCTCAGCCAATTAATGCCTCCCTACTCTAGCCGTTGTTCAAAGAGGTTTGACTTTTTCCTTTCCTTTCCTTTCCTTTTCTTTCTTTCTTTCTTTCTTTCATTCTTTATTTATTTATTTATTTATTTATTTATTTATTTATTTGATTTCTTTTATTGACCAAAATATGCAGCTTTGCTAAAAGCAAAGCCTTCAAAAAATAAACAATACTCGTCAACGTTCCTCTCCACGGAAATCTTTAGTAAAAGGCGAAAGATTTATACGTGAATGAAGAGAAACCCGAGCTATACCCGTAACTCCGCAGAGCCCTCCGAGGTCCAAAAAGGGCCGAGACAGCTGGAGGAAGGCAGGGAGCGAAGGAAGCTCGAGAGGGAAGGCAACCGTCGACTTTTCTGTCTTTTCCTCCAGTTAACGCGCCCGATTCCTGATGATGTCACGCCTGGGCGGGTACAGCCTCGGTTGCCTAAAGAGCACAAAGGGACACAAAAGAACACAAAGAGACCAGCTAAACGACATATCACATATAACAAAATAAGAAAAAAAATGTAAAAAAAAAAAAAAAAAAAAAAAAAAAAAAGAACAAAAACGGAGGGAAAACGGAACGCGCTCGAAAAAGACCCTCCCCCCTGCCGGAAACAACGTCATTAAATAAATAAATAAATAAATAAATAAACAGAACAAGAACAACAACACAAACATGCATTCATTCACTTCAAAAAACACAAGACAAATCACAAGAACCGACCCCTCCCCCACAAAAAGTCAAGCACTTTTCAAGTACTCAGCCAACGACCCAGTCGTTTCTTCTTTCTTTGCACCGCTGTAAGGAAGGTGCACCGCTCCTGGAGGTACTGCAATACCAGGTCGATGCGTGGAGCAGAAGGAGCAAGCTCCTGTTCTGGCTCCCTGTTCTAAAAATCCATTTAATATGTAGCCCTCATATAGAGGGCGTATCAGATATTAAACTGATAAGAACAGATACTACACTTGATCTTAGCCAAAAGGCCGAGAAGCGATAACCCGAATATCGCCACCTGGTTGCGGGGCCCTTCTTTTTACTATGTAGCTACTAAGCGGCGAAGCCAGCAGATTTCTCAGCCAATTAATGCCTCCCTACTCTAGCCGTTGTTCAAAGAGGTTTGACTTTTTCCTTTCCTTTCCTTTCCTTTTCTTTCTTTCTTTCTTTCTTTCTTTCTTTCATTCTTTATTTATTTATTTATTTATTTATTTATTTATTTATTTGATTTCTTTTATTGACCAAAATATGCAGCTTTGCTAAAAGCAAAGCCTTCAAAAAATAAACAATACTCGTCAACGTTCCTCTCCACGGAAATCTTTAGTAAAAGGCGAAAGATTTATACGTGAATGAAGAGAAACCCGAGCTATACCCGTAACTCCGCAGAGCCCTCCGAGGTCCAAAAAGGGCCGAGACAGCTGGAGGAAGGCAGGGAGCGAAGGAAGCTCGAGAGGGAAGGCAACCGTCGACTTTTCTGTCTTTTCCTCCAGTTAACGCGCCCGATTCCTGATGATGTCACGCCTGGGCGGGTACAGCCTCGGTTGCCTAAAGAGCACAAAGGGACACAAAAGAACACAAAGAGACCAGCTAAACGACATATCACATATAACAAAATAAGAAAAAAAATGTAAAAAAAAAAAAAAAAAAAAAAAAAAAAAAGAACAAAAACGGAGGGAAAACGGAACGCGCTCGAAAAAGACCCTCCCCCCTGCCGGAAACAACGTCATTAAATAAATAAATAAATAAATAAATAAACAGAACAAGAACAACAACACAAACATGCATTCATTCACTTCAAAAAACACAAGACAAATCACAAGAACCGACCCCTCCCCCACAAAAAGTCAAGCACTTTTCAAGTACTCAGCCAACGACCCAGTCGTTTCTTCTTTCTTTGCACCGCTGTAAGGAAGGTGCACCGCTCCTGGAGGTACTGCAATACCAGGTCGATGCGTGGAGCAGAAGGAGCAAGCTCCTGTTCTGGCTCCCTGTTCTAAAAATCCATTTAATATGTAGCCCTCATATAGAGGGCGTATCAGATATTAAACTGATAAGAACAGATACTACACTTGATCTTAGCCAAAAGGCCGAGAAGCGATAACCCGAATATCGCCACCTGGTTGCGGGGCCCTTCTTTTTACTATGTAGCTACTAAGCGGCGAAGCCAGCAGATTTCTCAGCCAATTAATGCCTCCCTACTCTAGCCGTTGTTCAAAGAGGTTTGACTTTTTCCTTTCCTTTCCTTTCCTTTTCTTTCTTTCTTTCTTTCTTTCTTTCTTTCATTCTTTATTTATTTATTTATTTATTTATTTATTTATTTATTTGATTTCTTTTATTGACCAAAATATGCAGCTTTGCTAAAAGCAAAGCCTTCAAAAAATAAACAATACTCGTCAACGTTCCTCTCCACGGAAATCTTTAGTAAAAGGCGAAAGATTTATACGTGAATGAAGAGAAACCCGAGCTATACCCGTAACTCCGCAGAGCCCTCCGAGGTCCAAAAAGGGCCGAGACAGCTGGAGGAAGGCAGGGAGCGAAGGAAGCTCGAGAGGGAAGGCAACCGTCGACTTTTCTGTCTTTTCCTCCAGTTAACGCGCCCGATTCCTGATGATGTCACGCCTGGGCGGGTACAGCCTCGGTTGCCTAAAGAGCACAAAGGGACACAAAAGAACACAAAGAGACCAGCTAAACGACATATCACATATAACAAAATAAGAAAAAAAATGTAAAAAAAAAAAAAAAAAAAAAAAAAAAAAAGAACAAAAACGGAGGGAAAACGGAACGCGCTCGAAAAAGACCCTCCCCCCTGCCGGAAACAACGTCATTAAATAAATAAATAAATAAATAAATAAACAGAACAAGAACAACAACACAAACATGCATTCATTCACTTCAAAAAACACAAGACAAATCACAAGAACCGACCCCTCCCCCACAAAAAGTCAAGCACTTTTCAAGTACTCAGCCAACGACCCAGTCGTTTCTTCTTTCTTTGCACCGCTGTAAGGAAGGTGCACCGCTCCTGGAGGTACTGCAATACCAGGTCGATGCGTGGAGCAGAAGGAGCAAGCTCCTGTTCTGGCTCCCTGTTCTAAAAATCCATTTAATATGTAGCCCTCATATAGAGGGCGTATCAGATATTAAACTGATAAGAACAGATACTACACTTGATCTTAGCCAAAAGGCCGAGAAGCGATAACCCGAATATCGCCACCTGGTTGCGGGGCCCTTCTTTTTACTATGTAGCTACTAAGCGGCGAAGCCAGCAGATTTCTCAGCCAATTAATGCCTCCCTACTCTAGCCGTTGTTCAAAGAGGTTTGACTTTTTCCTTTCCTTTCCTTTCCTTTTCTTTCTTTCTTTCTTTCTTTCATTCTTTATTTATTTATTTATTTATTTATTTATTTATTTATTTGATTTCTTTTATTGACCAAAATATGCAGCTTTGCTAAAAGCAAAGCCTTCAAAAAATAAACAATACTCGTCAACGTTCCTCTCCACGGAAATCTTTAGTAAAAGGCGAAAGATTTATACGTGAATGAAGAGAAACCCGAGCTATACCCGTAACTCCGCAGAGCCCTCCGAGGTCCAAAAAGGGCCGAGACAGCTGGAGGAAGGCAGGGAGCGAAGGAAGCTCGAGAGGGAAGGCAACCGTCGACTTTTCTGTCTTTTCCTCCAGTTAACGCGCCCGATTCCTGATGATGTCACGCCTGGGCGGGTACAGCCTCGGTTGCCTAAAGAGCACAAAGGGACACAAAAGAACACAAAGAGACCAGCTAAACGACATATCACATATAACAAAATAAGAAAAAAAATGTAAAAAAAAAAAAAAAAAAAAAAAAAAAAAAGAACAAAAACGGAGGGAAAACGGAACGCGCTCGAAAAAGACCCTCCCCCCTGCCGGAAACAACGTCATTAAATAAATAAATAAATAAATAAATAAACAGAACAAGAACAACAACACAAACATGCATTCATTCACTTCAAAAAACACAAGACAAATCACAAGAACCGACCCCTCCCCCACAAAAAGTCAAGCACTTTTCAAGTACTCAGCCAACGACCCAGTCGTTTCTTCTTTCTTTGCACCGCTGTAAGGAAGGTGCACCGCTCCTGGAGGTACTGCAATACCAGGTCGATGCGTGGAGCAGAAGGAGCAAGCTCCTGTTCTGGCTCCCTGTTCTAAAAATCCATTTAATATGTAGCCCTCATATAGAGGGCGTATCAGATATTAAACTGATAAGAACAGATACTACACTTGATCTTAGCCAAAAGGCCGAGAAGCGATAACCCGAATATCGCCACCTGGTTGCGGGGCCCTTCTTTTTACTATGTAGCTACTAAGCGGCGAAGCCAGCAGATTTCTCAGCCAATTAATGCCTCCCTACTCTAGCCGTTGTTCAAAGAGGTTTGACTTTTTCCTTTCCTTTCCTTTCCTTTTCTTTCTTTCTTTCTTTCTTTCATTCTTTATTTATTTATTTATTTATTTATTTATTTATTTATTTGATTTCTTTTATTGACCAAAATATGCAGCTTTGCTAAAAGCAAAGCCTTCAAAAAATAAACAATACTCGTCAACGTTCCTCTCCACGGAAATCTTTAGTAAAAGGCGAAAGATTTATACGTGAATGAAGAGAAACCCGAGCTATACCCGTAACTCCGCAGAGCCCTCCGAGGTCCAAAAAGGGCCGAGACAGCTGGAGGAAGGCAGGGAGCGAAGGAAGCTCGAGAGGGAAGGCAACCGTCGACTTTTCTGTCTTTTCCTCCAGTTAACGCGCCCGATTCCTGATGATGTCACGCCTGGGCGGGTACAGCCTCGGTTGCCTAAAGAGCACAAAGGGACACAAAAGAACACAAAGAGACCAGCTAAACGACATATCACATATAACAAAATAAGAAAAAAAATGTAAAAAAAAAAAAAAAAAAAAAAAAAAAAAAGAACAAAAACGGAGGGAAAACGGAACGCGCTCGAAAAAGACCCTCCCCCCTGCCGGAAACAACGTCATTAAATAAATAAATAAATAAATAAATAAACAGAACAAGAACAACAACACAAACATGCATTCATTCACTTCAAAAAACACAAGACAAATCACAAGAACCGACCCCTCCCCCACAAAAAGTCAAGCACTTTTCAAGTACTCAGCCAACGACCCAGTCGTTTCTTCTTTCTTTGCACCGCTGTAAGGAAGGTGCACCGCTCCTGGAGGTACTGCAATACCAGGTCGATGCGTGGAGCAGAAGGAGCAAGCTCCTGTTCTGGCTCCCTGTTCTAAAAATCCATTTAATATGTAGCCCTCATATAGAGGGCGTATCAGATATTAAACTGATAAGAACAGATACTACACTTGATCTTAGCCAAAAGGCCGAGAAGCGATAACCCGAATATCGCCACCTGGTTGCGGGGCCCTTCTTTTTACTATGTAGCTACTAAGCGGCGAAGCCAGCAGATTTCTCAGCCAATTAATGCCTCCCTACTCTAGCCGTTGTTCAAAGAGGTTTGACTTTTTCCTTTCCTTTCCTTTCCTTTTCTTTCTTTCTTTCTTTCTTTCTTTCTTTCTTTCATTCTTTATTTATTTATTTATTTATTTATTTATTTATTTATTTGATTTCTTTTATTGACCAAAATATGCAGCTTTGCTAAAAGCAAAGCCTTCAAAAAATAAACAATACTCGTCAACGTTCCTCTCCACGGAAATCTTTAGTAAAAGGCGAAAGATTTATACGTGAATGAAGAGAAACCCGAGCTATACCCGTAACTCCGCAGAGCCCTCCGAGGTCCAAAAAGGGCCGAGACAGCTGGAGGAAGGCAGGGAGCGAAGGAAGCTCGAGAGGGAAGGCAACCGTCGACTTTTCTGTCTTTTCCTCCAGTTAACGCGCCCGATTCCTGATGATGTCACGCCTGGGCGGGTACAGCCTCGGTTGCCTAAAGAGCACAAAGGGACACAAAAGAACACAAAGAGACCAGCTAAACGACATATCACATATAACAAAATAAGAAAAAAAATGTAAAAAAAAAAAAAAAAAAAAAAAAAAAAAGAACAAAAACGGAGGGAAAACGGAACGCGCTCGAAAAAGACCCTCCCCCCTGCCGGAAACAACGTCATTAAATAAATAAATAAATAAATAAATAAACAGAACAAGAACAACAACACAAACATGCATTCATTCACTTCAAAAAACACAAGACAAATCACAAGAACCGACCCCTCCCCCACAAAAAGTCAAGCACTTTTCAAGTACTCAGCCAA
This sequence comes from Astyanax mexicanus, assembly GCF_023375975.1. Taxonomy (NCBI): domain Eukaryota; kingdom Metazoa; phylum Chordata; class Actinopteri; order Characiformes; family Acestrorhamphidae; genus Astyanax; species Astyanax mexicanus. The sequence goes on along the minus strand of NC_064427.1, from coordinate 10,631,902 downwards.
CGACCCAGTCGTTTCTTCTTTCTTTGCACCGCTGTAAGGAAGGTGCACCGCTCCTGGAGGTACTGCAATACCAGGTCGATGCGTGGAGCAGAAGGAGCAAGCTCCTGTTCTGGCTCCCTGTTCTAAAAATCCATTTAATATGTAGCCCTCATATAGAGGGCGTATCAGATATTAAACTGATAAGAACAGATACTACACTTGATCTTAGCCAAAAGGCCGAGAAGCGATAACCCGAATATCGCCACCTGGTTGCGGGGCCCTTCTTTTTACTATGTAGCTACTAAGCGGCGAAGCCAGCAGATTTCTCAGCCAATTAATGCCTCCCTACTCTAGCCGTTGTTCAAAGAGGTTTGACTTTTTCCTTTCCTTTCCTTTCCTTTTCTTTCTTTCTTTCTTTCTTTCTTTCTTTCATTCTTTATTTATTTATTTATTTATTTATTTATTTATTTATTTGATTTCTTTTATTGACCAAAATATGCAGCTTTGCTAAAAGCAAAGCCTTCAAAAAATAAACAATACTCGTCAACGTTCCTCTCCACGGAAATCTTTAGTAAAAGGCGAAAGATTTATACGTGAATGAAGAGAAACCCGAGCTATACCCGTAACTCCGCAGAGCCCTCCGAGGTCCAAAAAGGGCCGAGACAGCTGGAGGAAGGCAGGGAGCGAAGGAAGCTCGAGAGGGAAGGCAACCGTCGACTTTTCTGTCTTTTCCTCCAGTTAACGCGCCCGATTCCTGATGATGTCACGCCTGGGCGGGTACAGCCTCGGTTGCCTAAAGAGCACAAAGGGACACAAAAGAACACAAAGAGACCAGCTAAACGACATATCACATATAACAAAATAAGAAAAAAAATGTAAAAAAAAAAAAAAAAAAAAAAAAAAAAAAGAACAAAAACGGAGGGAAAACGGAACGCGCTCGAAAAAGACCCTCCCCCCTGCCGGAAACAACGTCATTAAATAAATAAATAAATAAATAAATAAACAGAACAAGAACAACAACACAAACATGCATTCATTCACTTCAAAAAACACAAGACAAATCACAAGAACCGACCCCTCCCCCACAAAAAGTCAAGCACTTTTCAAGTACTCAGCCAACGACCCAGTCGTTTCTTCTTTCTTTGCACCGCTGTAAGGAAGGTGCACCGCTCCTGGAGGTACTGCAATACCAGGTCGATGCGTGGAGCAGAAGGAGCAAGCTCCTGTTCTGGCTCCCTGTTCTAAAAATCCATTTAATATGTAGCCCTCATATAGAGGGCGTATCAGATATTAAACTGATAAGAACAGATACTACACTTGATCTTAGCCAAAAGGCCGAGAAGCGATAACCCGAATATCGCCACCTGGTTGCGGGGCCCTTCTTTTTACTATGTAGCTACTAAGCGGCGAAGCCAGCAGATTTCTCAGCCAATTAATGCCTCCCTACTCTAGCCGTTGTTCAAAGAGGTTTGACTTTTTCCTTTCCTTTCCTTTCCTTTTCTTTCTTTCTTTCTTTCTTTCTTTCTTTCATTCTTTATTTATTTATTTATTTATTTATTTATTTATTTGATTTCTTTTATTGACCAAAATATGCAGCTTTGCTAAAAGCAAAGCCTTCAAAAAATAAACAATACTCGTCAACGTTCCTCTCCACGGAAATCTTTAGTAAAAGGCGAAAGATTTATACGTGAATGAAGAGAAACCCGAGCTATACCCGTAACTCCGCAGAGCCCTCCGAGGTCCAAAAAGGGCCGAGACAGCTGGAGGAAGGCAGGGAGCGAAGGAAGCTCGAGAGGGAAGGCAACCGTCGACTTTTCTGTCTTTTCCTCCAGTTAACGCGCCCGATTCCTGATGATGTCACGCCTGGGCGGGTACAGCCTCGGTTGCCTAAAGAGCACAAAGGGACACAAAAGAACACAAAGAGACCAGCTAAACGACATATCACATATAACAAAATAAGAAAAAAAATGTAAAAAAAAAAAAAAAAAAAAAAAAAAAAAAGAACAAAAACGGAGGGAAAACGGAACGCGCTCGAAAAAGACCCTCCCCCCTGCCGGAAACAACGTCATTAAATAAATAAATAAATAAATAAATAAACAGAACAAGAACAACAACACAAACATGCATTCATTCACTTCAAAAAACACAAGACAAATCACAAGAACCGACCCCTCCCCCACAAAAAGTCAAGCACTTTTCAAGTACTCAGCCAACGACCCAGTCGTTTCTTCTTTCTTTGCACCGCTGTAAGGAAGGTGCACCGCTCCTGGAGGTACTGCAATACCAGGTCGATGCGTGGAGCAGAAGGAGCAAGCTCCTGTTCTGGCTCCCTGTTCTAAAAATCCATTTAATATGTAGCCCTCATATAGAGGGCGTATCAGATATTAAACTGATAAGAACAGATACTACACTTGATCTTAGCCAAAAGGCCGAGAAGCGATAACCCGAATATCGCCACCTGGTTGCGGGGCCCTTCTTTTTACTATGTAGCTACTAAGCGGCGAAGCCAGCAGATTTCTCAGCCAATTAATGCCTCCCTACTCTAGCCGTTGTTCAAAGAGGTTTGACTTTTTCCTTTCCTTTCCTTTCCTTTTCTTTCTTTCTTTCTTTCTTTCTTTCTTTCATTCTTTATTTATTTATTTATTTATTTATTTATTTATTTATTTGATTTCTTTTATTGACCAAAATATGCAGCTTTGCTAAAAGCAAAGCCTTCAAAAAATAAACAATACTCGTCAACGTTCCTCTCCACGGAAATCTTTAGTAAAAGGCGAAAGATTTATACGTGAATGAAGAGAAACCCGAGCTATACCCGTAACTCCGCAGAGCCCTCCGAGGTCCAAAAAGGGCCGAGACAGCTGGAGGAAGGCAGGGAGCGAAGGAAGCTCGAGAGGGAAGGCAACCGTCGACTTTTCTGTCTTTTCCTCCAGTTAACGCGCCCGATTCCTGATGATGTCACGCCTGGGCGGGTACAGCCTCGGTTGCCTAAAGAGCACAAAGGGACACAAAAGAACACAAAGAGACCAGCTAAACGACATATCACATATAACAAAATAAGAAAAAAAATGTAAAAAAAAAAAAAAAAAAAAAAAAAAAAAAGAACAAAAACGGAGGGAAAACGGAACGCGCTCGAAAAAGACCCTCCCCCCTGCCGGAAACAACGTCATTAAATAAATAAATAAATAAATAAATAAACAGAACAAGAACAACAACACAAACATGCATTCATTCACTTCAAAAAACACAAGACAAATCACAAGAACCGACCCCTCCCCCACAAAAAGTCAAGCACTTTTCAAGTACTCAGCCAACGACCCAGTCGTTTCTTCTTTCTTTGCACCGCTGTAAGGAAGGTGCACCGCTCCTGGAGGTACTGCAATACCAGGTCGATGCGTGGAGCAGAAGGAGCAAGCTCCTGTTCTGGCTCCCTGTTCTAAAAATCCATTTAATATGTAGCCCTCATATAGAGGGCGTATCAGATATTAAACTGATAAGAACAGATACTACACTTGATCTTAGCCAAAAGGCCGAGAAGCGATAACCCGAATATCGCCACCTGGTTGCGGGGCCCTTCTTTTTACTATGTAGCTACTAAGCGGCGAAGCCAGCAGATTTCTCAGCCAATTAATGCCTCCCTACTCTAGCCGTTGTTCAAAGAGGTTTGACTTTTTCCTTTCCTTTTCTTTCTTTCTTTCTTTCTTTCATTCTTTATTTATTTATTTATTTATTTATTTGATTTCTTTTATTGACCAAAATATGCAGCTTTGCTAAAAGCAAAGCCTTCAAAAAATAAACAATACTCGTCAACGTTCCTCTCCACGGAAATCTTTAGTAAAAGGCGAAAGATTTATACGTGAATGAAGAGAAACCCGAGCTATACCCGTAACTCCGCAGAGCCCTCCGAGGTCCAAAAAGGGCCGAGACAGCTGGAGGAAGGCAGGGAGCGAAGGAAGCTCGAGAGGGAAGGCAACCGTCGACTTTTCTGTCTTTTCCTCCAGTTAACGCGCCCGATTCCTGATGATGTCACGCCTGGGCGGGTACAGTCTCGGTTGCCTAAAGAGCACAAAGGGACACAAAAGAACACAAAGAGACCAGCTAAACGACATATCACATATAACAAAATAAGAAAAAATGTAAAAAAAAAAAAAAAAAAAAAAAAAAAGAACAAAAACGGAGGGAAAACGGAACGCGCTCGAAAAAGACCCTCCCCCCTGCCGGAAACAACGTCATTAAATAAATAAATAAATAAATAAATAAACAGAACAAGAACAACAACACAAACATGCATTCATTCACTTCAAAAAACACAAGACAAATCACAAGAACCGACCCCTCCCCCACAAAAAATCAAGCACTCTTCAAGTACTCAGCCAACGACCCAGTCGTTTCTTCTTTCTTTGCACCGCTGTAAGGAAGGTGCACCGCTCCTGGAGGTACTGCAATACCAGGTCGATGCGTGGAGCAGAAGGAGCAAGCTCCTGTTCTGGCTCCCTGTTCTAAAAATCCATTTAATATGTAGCCCTCATATAGAGGGCGTATCAGATATTAAACTGATAAGAACAGATACTACACTTGATCTTAGCCAAAAGGCCGAGAAGCGATAACCCGAATATCGCCACCTGGTTGCGGGGCCCTTCTTTTTACTATGTAGCTACTAAGCGGCGAAGCCAGCAGATTTCTCAGCCAATTAATGCCTCCCTACTCTAGCCGTTGTTCAAAGAGGTTTGACTTTTTCCTTTCCTTTTCTTTCTTTCTTTCTTTCTTTCATTCTTTATTTATTTATTTATTTATTTATTTGATTTCTTTTATTGACCAAAATATGCAGCTTTGCTAAAAGCAAAGCCTTCAAAAAATAAACAATACTCGTCAACGTTCCTCTCCACGGAAATCTTTAGTAAAAGGCGAAAGATTTATACGTGAATGAAGAGAAACCCGAGCTATACCCGTAACTCCGCAGAGCCCTCCGAGGTCCAAAAAGGGCCGAGACAGCTGGAGGAAGGCAGGGAGCGAAGGAAGCTCGAGAGGGAAGGCAACCGTCGACTTTTCTGTCTTTTCCTCCAGTTAACGCGCCCGATTCCTGATGATGTCACGCCTGGGCGGGTACAGTCTCGGTTGCCTAAAGAGCACAAAGGGACACAAAAGAACACAAAGAGACCAGCTAAACGACATATCACATATAACAAAATAAGAAAAAATGTAAAAAAAAAAAAAAAAAAAAAAAAAAAGAACAAAAACGGAGGGAAAACGGAACGCGCTCGAAAAAGACCCTCCCCCCTGCCGGAAACAACGTCATTAAATAAATAAATAAATAAATAAATAAACAGAACAAGAACAACAACACAAACATGCATTCATTCACTTCAAAAAACACAAGACAAATCACAAGAACCGACCCCTCCCCCACAAAAAATCAAGCACTCTTCAAGTACTCAGCCAACGACCCAGTCGTTTCTTCTTTCTTTGCACCGCTGTAAGGAAGGTGCACCGCTCCTGGAGGTACTGCAATACCAGGTCGATGCGTGGAGCAGAAGGAGCAAGCTCCTGTTCTGGCTCCCTGTTCTAAAAATCCATTTAATATGTAGCCCTCATATAGAGGGCGTATCAGATATTAAACTGATAAGAACAGATACTACACTTGATCTTAGCCAAAAGGCCGAGAAGCGATAACCCGAATATCGCCACCTGGTTGCGGGGCCCTTCTTTTTACTATGTAGCTACTAAGCGGCGAAGCCAGCAGATTTCTCAGCCAATTAATGCCTCCCTACTCTAGCCGTTGTTCAAAGAGGTTTGACTTTTTCCTTTCCTTTTCTTTCTTTCTTTCTTTCTTTCATTCTTTATTTATTTATTTATTTATTTATTTGATTTCTTTTATTGACCAAAATATGCAGCTTTGCTAAAAGCAAAGCCTTCAAAAAATAAACAATACTCGTCAACGTTCCTCTCCACGGAAATCTTTAGTAAAAGGCGAAAGATTTATACGTGAATGAAGAGAAACCCGAGCTATACCCGTAACTCCGCAGAGCCCTCCGAGGTCCAAAAAGGGCCGAGACAGCTGGAGGAAGGCAGGGAGCGAAGGAAGCTCGAGAGGGAAGGCAACCGTCGACTTTTCTGTCTTTTCCTCCAGTTAACGCGCCCGATTCCTGATGATGTCACGCCTGGGCGGGTACAGTCTCGGTTGCCTAAAGAGCACAAAGGGACACAAAAGAACACAAAGAGACCAGCTAAACGACATATCACATATAACAAAATAAGAAAAAATGTAAAAAAAAAAAAAAAAAAAAAAAAAAAGAACAAAAACGGAGGGAAAACGGAACGCGCTCGAAAAAGACCCTCCCCCCTGCCGGAAACAACGTCATTAAATAAATAAATAAATAAATAAATAAACAGAACAAGAACAACAACACAAACATGCATTCATTCACTTCAAAAAACACAAGACAAATCACAAGAACCGACCCCTCCCCCACAAAAAATCAAGCACTCTTCAAGTACTCAGCCAACGACCCAGTCGTTTCTTCTTTCTTTGCACCGCTGTAAGGAAGGTGCACCGCTCCTGGAGGTACTGCAATACCAGGTCGATGCGTGGAGCAGAAGGAGCAAGCTCCTGTTCTGGCTCCCTGTTCTAAAAATCCATTTAATATGTAGCCCTCATATAGAGGGCGTATCAGATATTAAACTGATAAGAACAGATACTACACTTGATCTTAGCCAAAAGGCCGAGAAGCGATAACCCGAATATCGCCACCTGGTTGCGGGGCCCTTCTTTTTACTATGTAGCTACTAAGCGGCGAAGCCAGCAGATTTCTCAGCCAATTAATGCCTCCCTACTCTAGCCGTTGTTCAAAGAGGTTTGACTTTTTCCTTTCCTTTTCTTTCTTTCTTTCTTTCTTTCATTCTTTATTTATTTATTTATTTATTTATTTGATTTCTTTTATTGACCAAAATATGCAGCTTTGCTAAAAGCAAAGCCTTCAAAAAATAAACAATACTCGTCAACGTTCCTCTCCACGGAAATCTTTAGTAAAAGGCGAAAGATTTATACGTGAATGAAGAGAAACCCGAGCTATACCCGTAACTCCGCAGAGCCCTCCGAGGTCCAAAAAGGGCCGAGACAGCTGGAGGAAGGCAGGGAGCGAAGGAAGCTCGAGAGGGAAGGCAACCGTCGACTTTTCTGTCTTTTCCTCCAGTTAACGCGCCCGATTCCTGATGATGTCACGCCTGGGCGGGTACAGTCTCGGTTGCCTAAAGAGCACAAAGGGACACAAAAGAACACAAAGAGACCAGCTAAACGACATATCACATATAACAAAATAAGAAAAAATGTAAAAAAAAAAAAAAAAAAAAAAAAAAAGAACAAAAACGGAGGGAAAACGGAACGCGCTCGAAAAAGACCCTCCCCCCTGCCGGAAACAACGTCATTAAATAAATAAATAAATAAATAAATAAACAGAACAAGAACAACAACACAAACATGCATTCATTCACTTCAAAAAACACAAGACAAATCACAAGAACCGACCCCTCCCCCACAAAAAATCAAGCACTCTTCAAGTACTCAGCCAACGACCCAGTCGTTTCTTCTTTCTTTGCACCGCTGTAAGGAAGGTGCACCGCTCCTGGAGGTACTGCAATACCAGGTCGATGCGTGGAGCAGAAGGAGCAAGCTCCTGTTCTGGCTCCCTGTTCTAAAAATCCATTTAATATGTAGCCCTCATATAGAGGGCGTATCAGATATTAAACTGATAAGAACAGATACTACACTTGATCTTAGCCAAAAGGCCGAGAAGCGATAACCCGAATATCGCCACCTGGTTGCGGGGCCCTTCTTTTTACTATGTAGCTACTAAGCGGCGAAGCCAGCAGATTTCTCAGCCAATTAATGCCTCCCTACTCTAGCCGTTGTTCAAAGAGGTTTGACTTTTTCCTTTCCTTTTCTTTCTTTCTTTCTTTCTTTCATTCTTTATTTATTTATTTATTTATTTATTTGATTTCTTTTATTGACCAAAATATGCAGCTTTGCTAAAAGCAAAGCCTTCAAAAAATAAACAATACTCGTCAACGTTCCTCTCCACGGAAATCTTTAGTAAAAGGCGAAAGATTTATACGTGAATGAAGAGAAACCCGAGCTATACCCGTAACTCCGCAGAGCCCTCCGAGGTCCAAAAAGGGCCGAGACAGCTGGAGGAAGGCAGGGAGCGAAGGAAGCTCGAGAGGGAAGGCAACCGTCGACTTTTCTGTCTTTTCCTCCAGTTAACGCGCCCGATTCCTGATGATGTCACGCCTGGGCGGGTACAGTCTCGGTTGCCTAAAGAGCACAAAGGGACACAAAAGAACACAAAGAGACCAGCTAAACGACATATCACATATAACAAAATAAGAAAAAATGTAAAAAAAAAAAAAAAAAAAAAAAAAAAGAACAAAAACGGAGGGAAAACGGAACGCGCTCGAAAAAGACCCTCCCCCCTGCCGGAAACAACGTCATTAAATAAATAAATAAATAAATAAATAAACAGAACAAGAACAACAACACAAACATGCATTCATTCACTTCAAAAAACACAAGACAAATCACAAGAACCGACCCCTCCCCCACAAAAAATCAAGCACTCTTCAAGTACTCAGCCAACGACCCAGTCGTTTCTTCTTTCTTTGCACCGCTGTAAGGAAGGTGCACCGCTCCTGGAGGTACTGCAATACCAGGTCGATGCGTGGAGCAGAAGGAGCAAGCTCCTGTTCTGGCTCCCTGTTCTAAAAATCCATTTAATATGTAGCCCTCATATAGAGGGCGTATCAGATATTAAACTGATAAGAACAGATACTACACTTGATCTTAGCCAAAAGGCCGAGAAGCGATAACCCGAATATCGCCACCTGGTTGCGGGGCCCTTCTTTTTACTATGTAGCTACTAAGCGGCGAAGCCAGCAGATTTCTCAGCCAATTAATGCCTCCCTACTCTAGCCGTTGTTCAAAGAGGTTTGACTTTTTCCTTTCCTTTTCTTTCTTTCTTTCTTTCTTTCATTCTTTATTTATTTATTTATTTATTTATTTGATTTCTTTTATTGACCAAAATATGCAGCTTTGCTAAAAGCAAAGCCTTCAAAAAATAAACAATACTCGTCAACGTTCCTCTCCACGGAAATCTTTAGTAAAAGGCGAAAGATTTATACGTGAATGAAGAGAAACCCGAGCTATACCCGTAACTCCGCAGAGCCCTCCGAGGTCCAAAAAGGGCCGAGACAGCTGGAGGAAGGCAGGGAGCGAAGGAAGCTCGAGAGGGAAGGCAACCGTCGACTTTTCTGTCTTTTCCTCCAGTTAACGCGCCCGATTCCTGATGATGTCACGCCTGGGCGGGTACAGTCTCGGTTGCCTAAAGAGCACAAAGGGACACAAAAGAACACAAAGAGACCAGCTAAACGACATATCACATATAACAAAATAAGAAAAAATGTAAAAAAAAAAAAAAAAAAAAAAAAAAAGAACAAAAACGGAGGGAAAACGGAACGCGCTCGAAAAAGACCCTCCCCCCTGCCGGAAACAACGTCATTAAATAAATAAATAAATAAATAAATAAACAGAACAAGAACAACAACACAAACATGCATTCATTCACTTCAAAAAACACAAGACAAATCACAAGAACCGACCCCTCCCCCACAAAAAATCAAGCACTCTTCAAGTACTCAGCCAACGACCCAGTCGTTTCTTCTTTCTTTGCACCGCTGTAAGGAAGGTGCACCGCTCCTGGAGGTACTGCAATACCAGGTCGATGCGTGGAGCAGAAGGAGCAAGCTCCTGTTCTGGCTCCCTGTTCTAAAAATCCATTTAATATGTAGCCCTCATATAGAGGGCGTATCAGATATTAAACTGATAAGAACAGATACTACACTTGATCTTAGCCAAAAGGCCGAGAAGCGATAACCCGAATATCGCCACCTGGTTGCGGGGCCCTTCTTTTTACTATGTAGCTACTAAGCGGCGAAGCCAGCAGATTTCTCAGCCAATTAATGCCTCCCTACTCTAGCCGTTGTTCAAAGAGGTTTGACTTTTTCCTTTCCTTTTCTTTCTTTCTTTCTTTCTTTCATTCTTTATTTATTTATTTATTTATTTATTTGATTTCTTTTATTGACCAAAATATGCAGCTTTGCTAAAAGCAAAGCCTTCAAAAAATAAACAATACTCGTCAACGTTCCTCTCCACGGAAATCTTTAGTAAAAGGCGAAAGATTTATACGTGAATGAAGAGAAACCCGAGCTATACCCGTAACTCCGCAGAGCCCTCCGAGGTCCAAAAAGGGCCGAGACAGCTGGAGGAAGGCAGGGAGCGAAGGAAGCTCGAGAGGGAAGGCAACCGTCGACTTTTCTGTCTTTTCCTCCAGTTAACGCGCCCGATTCCTGATGATGTCACGCCTGGGCGGGTACAGTCTCGGTTGCCTAAAGAGCACAAAGGGACACAAAAGAACACAAAGAGACCAGCTAAACGACATATCACATATAACAAAATAAGAAAAAATGTAAAAAAAAAAAAAAAAAAAAAAAAAAAGAACAAAAACGGAGGGAAAACGGAACGCGCTCGAAAAAGACCCTCCCCCCTGCCGGAAACAACGTCATTAAATAAATAAATAAATAAATAAATAAACAGAACAAGAACAACAACACAAACATGCATTCATTCACTTCAAAAAACACAAGACAAATCACAAGAACCGACCCCTCCCCCACAAAAAATCAAGCACTCTTCAAGTACTCAGCCAACGACCCAGTCGTTTCTTCTTTCTTTGCACCGCTGTAAGGAAGGTGCACCGCTCCTGGAGGTACTGCAATACCAGGTCGATGCGTGGAGCAGAAGGAGCAAGCTCCTGTTCTGGCTCCCTGTTCTAAAAATCCATTTAATATGTAGCCCTCATATAGAGGGCGTATCAGATATTAAACTGATAAGAACAGATACTACACTTGATCTTAGCCAAAAGGCCGAGAAGCGATAACCCGAATATCGCCACCTGGTTGCGGGGCCCTTCTTTTTACTATGTAGCTACTAAGCGGCGAAGCCAGCAGATTTCTCAGCCAATTAATGCCTCCCTACTCTAGCCGTTGTTCAAAGAGGTTTGACTTTTTCCTTTCCTTTTCTTTCTTTCTTTCTTTCTTTCATTCTTTATTTATTTATTTATTTATTTATTTGATTTCTTTTATTGACCAAAATATGCAGCTTTGCTAAAAGCAAAGCCTTCAAAAAATAAACAATACTCGTCAACGTTCCTCTCCACGGAAATCTTTAGTAAAAGGCGAAAGATTTATACGTGAATGAAGAGAAACCCGAGCTATACCCGTAACTCCGCAGAGCCCTCCGAGGTCCAAAAAGGGCCGAGACAGCTGGAGGAAGGCAGGGAGCGAAGGAAGCTCGAGAGGGAAGGCAACCGTCGACTTTTCTGTCTTTTCCTCCAGTTAACGCGCCCGATTCCTGATGATGTCACGCCTGGGCGGGTACAGTCTCGGTTGCCTAAAGAGCACAAAGGGACACAAAAGAACACAAAGAGACCAGCTAAACGACATATCACATATAACAAAATAAGAAAAAATGTAAAAAAAAAAAAAAAAAAAAAAAAAAAGAACAAAAACGGAGGGAAAACGGAACGCGCTCGAAAAAGACCCTCCCCCCTGCCGGAAACAACGTCATTAAATAAATAAATAAATAAATAAATAAACAGAACAAGAACAACAACACAAACATGCATTCATTCACTTCAAAAAACACAAGACAAATCACAAGAACCGACCCCTCCCCCACAAAAAATCAAGCACTCTTCAAGTACTCAGCCAACGACCCAGTCGTTTCTTCTTTCTTTGCACCGCTGTAAGGAAGGTGCACCGCTCCTGGAGGTACTGCAATACCAGGTCGATGCGTGGAGCAGAAGGAGCAAGCTCCTGTTCTGGCTCCCTGTTCTAAAAATCCATTTAATATGTAGCCCTCATATAGAGGGCGTATCAGATATTAAACTGATAAGAACAGATACTACACTTGATCTTAGCCAAAAGGCCGAGAAGCGATAACCCGAATATCGCCACCTGGTTGCGGGGCCCTTCTTTTTACTATGTAGCTACTAAGCGGCGAAGCCAGCAGATTTCTCAGCCAATTAATGCCTCCCTACTCTAGCCGTTGTTCAAAGAGGTTTGACTTTTTCCTTTCCTTTTCTTTCTTTCTTTCTTTCTTTCATTCTTTATTTATTTATTTATTTATTTATTTGATTTCTTTTATTGACCAAAATATGCAGCTTTGCTAAAAGCAAAGCCTTCAAAAAATAAACAATACTCGTCAACGTTCCTCTCCACGGAAATCTTTAGTAAAAGGCGAAAGATTTATACGTGAATGAAGAGAAACCCGAGCTATACCCGTAACTCCGCAGAGCCCTCCGAGGTCCAAAAAGGGCCGAGACAGCTGGAGGAAGGCAGGGAGCGAAGGAAGCTCGAGAGGGAAGGCAACCGTCGACTTTTCTGTCTTTTCCTCCAGTTAACGCGCCCGATTCCTGATGATGTCACGCCTGGGCGGGTACAGTCTCGGTTGCCTAAAGAGCACAAAGGGACACAAAAGAACACAAAGAGACCAGCTAAACGACATATCACATATAACAAAATAAGAAAAAATGTAAAAAAAAAAAAAAAAAAAAAAAAAAAGAACAAAAACGGAGGGAAAACGGAACGCGCTCGAAAAAGACCCTCCCCCCTGCCGGAAACAACGTCATTAAATAAATAAATAAATAAATAAATAAACAGAACAAGAACAACAACACAAACATGCATTCATTCACTTCAAAAAACACAAGACAAATCACAAGAACCGACCCCTCCCCCACAAAAAATCAAGCACTCTTCAAGTACTCAGCCAACGACCCAGTCGTTTCTTCTTTCTTTGCACCGCTGTAAGGAAGGTGCACCGCTCCTGGAGGTACTGCAATACCAGGTCGATGCGTGGAGCAGAAGGAGCAAGCTCCTGTTCTGGCTCCCTGTTCTAAAAATCCATTTAATATGTAGCCCTCATATAGAGGGCGTATCAGATATTAAACTGATAAGAACAGATACTACACTTGATCTTAGCCAAAAGGCCGAGAAGCGATAACCCGAATATCGCCACCTGGTTGCGGGGCCCTTCTTTTTACTATGTAGCTACTAAGCGGCGAAGCCAGCAGATTTCTCAGCCAATTAATGCCTCCCTACTCTAGCCGTTGTTCAAAGAGGTTTGACTTTTTCCTTTCCTTTTCTTTCTTTCTTTCTTTCTTTCATTCTTTATTTATTTATTTATTTATTTATTTGATTTCTTTTATTGACCAAAATATGCAGCTTTGCTAAAAGCAAAGCCTTCAAAAAATAAACAATACTCGTCAACGTTCCTCTCCACGGAAATCTTTAGTAAAAGGCGAAAGATTTATACGTGAATGAAGAGAAACCCGAGCTATACCCGTAACTCCGCAGAGCCCTCCGAGGTCCAAAAAGGGCCGAGACAGCTGGAGGAAGGCAGGGAGCGAAGGAAGCTCGAGAGGGAAGGCAACCGTCGACTTTTCTGTCTTTTCCTCCAGTTAACGCGCCCGATTCCTGATGATGTCACGCCTGGGCGGGTACAGTCTCGGTTGCCTAAAGAGCACAAAGGGACACAAAAGAACACAAAGAGACCAGCTAAACGACATATCACATATAACAAAATAAGAAAAAATGTAAAAAAAAAAAAAAAAAAAAAAAAAAAGAACAAAAACGGAGGGAAAACGGAACGCGCTCGAAAAAGACCCTCCCCCCTGCCGGAAACAACGTCATTAAATAAATAAATAAATAAATAAATAAACAGAACAAGAACAACAACACAAACATGCATTCATTCACTTCAAAAAACACAAGACAAATCACAAGAACCGACCCCTCCCCCACAAAAAATCAAGCACTCTTCAAGTACTCAGCCAACGACCCAGTCGTTTCTTCTTTCTTTGCACCGCTGTAAGGAAGGTGCACCGCTCCTGGAGGTACTGCAATACCAGGTCGATGCGTGGAGCAGAAGGAGCAAGCTCCTGTTCTGGCTCCCTGTTCTAAAAATCCATTTAATATGTAGCCCTCATATAGAGGGCGTATCAGATATTAAACTGATAAGAACAGATACTACACTTGATCTTAGCCAAAAGGCCGAGAAGCGATAACCCGAATATCGCCACCTGGTTGCGGGGCCCTTCTTTTTACTATGTAGCTACTAAGCGGCGAAGCCAGCAGATTTCTCAGCCAATTAATGCCTCCCTACTCTAGCCGTTGTTCAAAGAGGTTTGACTTTTTCCTTTCCTTTTCTTTCTTTCTTTCTTTCTTTCATTCTTTATTTATTTATTTATTTATTTATTTGATTTCTTTTATTGACCAAAATATGCAGCTTTGCTAAAAGCAAAGCCTTCAAAAAATAAACAATACTCGTCAACGTTCCTCTCCACGGAAATCTTTAGTAAAAGGCGAAAGATTTATACGTGAATGAAGAAAAACCCGAGCTATACCCGTAACTCCGCAGAGCCCTCCGAGGTCCAAAAAGGGCCGAGACAGCTGGAGGAAGGCAGGGAGCGAAGGAAGCTCGAGAGGGAAGGCAACCGTCGACTTTTCTGTCTTTTCCTCCAGTTAACGCGCCCGATTCCTGATGATGTCACGCCTGGGCGGGTACAGTCTCGGTTGCCTAAAGAGCACAAAGGGACACAAAAGAACACAAAGAGACCAGCTAAACGACATATCACATATAACAAAATAAGAAAAAATGTAAAAAAAAAAAAAAAAAAAAAAAAAAAAGAACAAAAACGGAGGGAAAACGGAACGCGCTCGAAAAAGACCCTCCCCCCTGCCGGAAACAACGTCATTAAATAAATAAATAAATAAATAAATAAACAGAACAAGAACAACAACACAAACATGCATTCATTCACTTCAAAAAACACAAGACAAATCACAAGAACCGACCCCTCCCCCACAAAAAATCAAGCACTCTTCAAGTACTCAGCCAACGACCCAGTCGTTTCTTCTTTCTTTGCACCGCTGTAAGGAAGGTGCACCGCTCCTGGAGGTACTGCAATACCAGGTCGATGCGTGGAGCAGAAGGAGCAAGCTCCTGTTCTGGCTCCCTGTTCTAAAAATCCATTTAATATGTAGCCCTCATATAGAGGGCGTATCAGATATTAAACTGATAAGAACAGATACTACACTTGATCTTAGCCAAAAGGCCGAGAAGCGATAACCCGAATATCGCCACCTGGTTGCGGGGCCCTTCTTTTTACTATGTAGCTACTAAGCGGCGAAGCCAGCAGATTTCTCAGCCAATTAATGCCTCCCTACTCTAGCCGTTGTTCAAAGAGGTTTGACTTTTTCCTTTCCTTTTCTTTCTTTCTTTCTTTCTTTCATTCTTTATTTATTTATTTATTTATTTATTTGATTTCTTTTATTGACCAAAATATGCAGCTTTGCTAAAAGCAAAGCCTTCAAAAAATAAACAATACTCGTCAACGTTCCTCTCCACGGAAATCTTTAGTAAAAGGCGAAAGATTTATACGTGAATGAAGAGAAACCCGAGCTATACCCGTAACTCCGCAGAGCCCTCCGAGGTCCAAAAAGGGCCGAGACAGCTGGAGGAAGGCAGGGAGCGAAGGAAGCTCGAGAGGGAAGGCAACCGTCGACTTTTCTGTCTTTTCCTCCAGTTAACGCGCCCGATTCCTGATGATGTCACGCCTGGGCGGGTACAGTCTCGGTTGCCTAAAGAGCACAAAGGGACACAAAAGAACACAAAGAGACCAGCTAAACGACATATCACATATAACAAAATAAGAAAAAATGTAAAAAAAAAAAAAAAAAAAAAAAAAAAGAACAAAAACGGAGGGAAAACGGAACGCGCTCGAAAAAGACCCTCCCCCCTGCCGGAAACAACGTCATTAAATAAATAAATAAATAAATAAATAAACAGAACAAGAACAACAACACAAACATGCATTCATTCACTTCAAAAAACACAAGACAAATCACAAGAACCGACCCCTCCCCCACAAAAAATCAAGCACTCTTCAAGTACTCAGCCAACGACCCAGTCGTTTCTTCTTTCTTTGCACCGCTGTAAGGAAGGTGCACCGCTCCTGGAGGTACTGCAATACCAGGTCGATGCGTGGAGCAGAAGGAGCAAGCTCCTGTTCTGGCTCCCTGTTCTAAAAATCCATTTAATATGTAGCCCTCATATAGAGGGCGTATCAGATATTAAACTGATAAGAACAGATTTTTTTTTTTTTTTTTTTTTTATTTGATTAATCCAGAGCTAGTCGCCTTCCCAGCCATGGCATTAATCAAGTGGGCTGCCTTAAAACAGCTCCCCACTGGGGATTGGCCGCAAAAGCAGCAGTATCCGTTCGTCCCCAAAAGAGGACATCTCGCCTGATCTTAGCCAAAAGGCCGAGAAGCGATAACCCGAATATCGCCACCTGGTTGCGGGGCCCTTCTTTTTACTATGTAGCTACTAAGCGGCGAAGCCAGCAGATTTCTCAGCCAATTAATGCCTCCCTACTCTAGCCGTTGTTCAAAGAGGTTTGACTTTTTCCTTTCCTTTTCTTTCTTTCTTTCTTTCTTTCATTCTTTATTTATTTATTTATTTATTTATTTGATTTCTTTTATTGACCAAAATATGCAGCTTTGCTAAAAGCAAAGCCTTCAAAAAATAAACAATACTCGTCAACGTTCCTCTCCACGGAAATCTTTAGTAAAAGGCGAAAGATTTATACGTGAATGAAGAGAAACCCGAGCTATACCCGTAACTCCGCAGAGCCCTCCGAGGTCCAAAAAGGGCCGAGACAGCTGGAGGAAGGCAGGGAGCGAAGGAAGCTCGAGAGGGAAGGCAACCGTCGACTTTTCTGTCTTTTCCTCCAGTTAACGCGCCCGATTCCTGATGATGTCACGCCTGGGCGGGTACAGTCTCGGTTGCCTAAAGAGCACAAAGGGACACAAAAGAACACAAAGAGACCAGCTAAACGACATATCACATATAACAAAATAAGAAAAAATGTAAAAAAAAAAAAAAAAAAAAAAAAAAAAGAACAAAAACGGAGGGAAAACGGAACGCGCTCGAAAAAGACCCTCCCCCCTGCCGGAAACAACGTCATTAAATAAATAAATAAATAAATAAATAAACAGAACAAGAACAACAACACAAACATGCATTCATTCACTTCAAAAAACACAAGACAAATCACAAGAACCGACCCCTCCCCCACAAAAAATCAAGCACTCTTCAAGTACTCAGCCAACGACCCAGTCGTTTCTTCTTTCTTTGCACCGCTGTAAGGAAGGTGCACCGCTCCTGGAGGTACTGCAATACCAGGTCGATGCGTGGAGCAGAAGGAGCAAGCTCCTGTTCTGGCTCCCTGTTCTAAAAATCCATTTAATATGTAGCCCTCATATAGAGGGCGTATCAGATATTAAACTGATAAGAACAGATACTACACTTGATCTTAGCCAAAAGGCCGAGAAGCGATAACCCGAATATCGCCACCTGGTTGCGGGGCCCTTCTTTTTACTATGTAGCTACTAAGCGGCGAAGCCAGCAGATTTCTCAGCCAATTAATGCCTCCCTACTCTAGCCGTTGTTCAAAGAGGTTTGACTTTTTCCTTTCCTTTTCTTTCTTTCTTTCTTTCTTTCATTCTTTATTTATTTATTTATTTATTTATTTGATTTCTTTTATTGACCAAAATATGCAGCTTTGCTAAAAGCAAAGCCTTCAAAAAATAAACAATACTCGTCAACGTTCCTCTCCACGGAAATCTTTAGTAAAAGGCGAAAGATTTATACGTGAATGAAGAGAAACCCGAGCTATACCCGTAACTCCGCAGAGCCCTCCGAGGTCCAAAAAGGGCCGAGACAGCTGGAGGAAGGCAGGGAGCGAAGGAAGCTCGAGAGGGAAGGCAACCGTCGACTTTTCTGTCTTTTCCTCCAGTTAACGCGCCCGATTCCTGATGATGTCACGCCTGGGCGGGTACAGTCTCGGTTGCCTAAAGAGCACAAAGGGACACAAAAGAACACAAAGAGACCAGCTAAACGACATATCACATATAACAAAATAAGAAAAAATGTAAAAAAAAAAAAAAAAAAAAAAAAAAAGAACAAAAACGGAGGGAAAACGGAACGCGCTCGAAAAAGACCCTCCCCCCTGCCGGAAACAACGTCATTAAATAAATAAATAAATAAATAAATAAACAGAACAAGAACAACAACACAAACATGCATTCATTCACTTCAAAAAACACAAGACAAATCACAAGAACCGACCCCTCCCCCACAAAAAATCAAGCACTCTTCAAGTACTCAGCCAACGACCCAGTCGTTTCTTCTTTCTTTGCACCGCTGTAAGGAAGGTGCACCGCTCCTGGAGGTACTGCAATACCAGGTCGATGCGTGGAGCAGAAGGAGCAAGCTCCTGTTCTGGCTCCCTGTTCTAAAAATCCATTTAATATGTAGCCCTCATATAGAGGGCGTATCAGATATTAAACTGATAAGAACAGATTTTTTTTTTTTTTTTTTTTTTATTTGATTAATCCAGAGCTAGTCGCCTTCCCAGCCATGGCATTAATCAAGTGGGCTGCCTTAAAACAGCTCCCCACTGGGGATTGGCCGCAAAAGCAGCAGTATCCGTTCGTCCCCAAAAGAGGACATCTCGCCTGATCTTAGCCAAAAGGCCGAGAAGCGATAACCCGAATATCGCCACCTGGTTGCGGGGCCCTTCTTTTTACTATGTAGCTACTAAGCGGCGAAGCCAGCAGATTTCTCAGCCAATTAATGCCTCCCTACTCTAGCCGTTGTTCAAAGAGGTTTGACTTTTTCCTTTCCTTTTCTTTCTTTCTTTCTTTCTTTCATTCTTTATTTATTTATTTATTTATTTATTTGATTTCTTTTATTGACCAAAATATGCAGCTTTGCTAAAAGCAAAGCCTTCAAAAAATAAACAATACTCGTCAACGTTCCTCTCCACGGAAATCTTTAGTAAAAGGCGAAAGATTTATACGTGAATGAAGAGAAACCCGAGCTATACCCGTAACTCCGCAGAGCCCTCCGAGGTCCAAAAAGGGCCGAGACAGCTGGAGGAAGGCAGGGAGCGAAGGAAGCTCGAGAGGGAAGGCAACCGTCGACTTTTCTGTCTTTTCCTCCAGTTAACGCGCCCGATTCCTGATGATGTCACGCCTGGGCGGGTACAGTCTCGGTTGCCTAAAGAGCACAAAGGGACACAAAAGAACACAAAGAGACCAGCTAAACGACATATCACATATAACAAAATAAGAAAAAATGTAAAAAAAAAAAAAAAAAAAAAAAAAAAGAACAAAAACGGAGGGAAAACGGAACGCGCTCGAAAAAGACCCTCCCCCCTGCCGGAAACAACGTCATTAAATAAATAAATAAATAAATAAATAAACAGAACAAGAACAACAACACAAACATGCATTCATTCACTTCAAAAAACACAAGACAAATCACAAGAACCGACCCCTCCCCCACAAAAAATCAAGCACTCTTCAAGTACTCAGCCAACGACCCAGTCGTTTCTTCTTTCTTTGCACCGCTGTAAGGAAGGTGCACCGCTCCTGGAGGTACTGCAATACCAGGTCGATGCGTGGAGCAGAAGGAGCAAGCTCCTGTTCTGGCTCCCTGTTCTAAAAATCCATTTAATATGTAGCCCTCATATAGAGGGCGTATCAGATATTAAACTGATAAGAACAGATACTACACTTGATCTTAGCCAAAAGGCCGAGAAGCGATAACCCGAATATCGCCACCTGGTTGCGGGGCCCTTCTTTTTACTATGTAGCTACTAAGCGGCGAAGCCAGCAGATTTCTCAGCCAATTAATGCCTCCCTACTCTAGCCGTTGTTCAAAGAGGTTTGACTTTTTCCTTTCCTTTTCTTTCTTTCTTTCTTTCTTTCATTCTTTATTTATTTATTTATTTATTTATTTGATTTCTTTTATTGACCAAAATATGCAGCTTTGCTAAAAGCAAAGCCTTCAAAAAATAAACAATACTCGTCAACGTTCCTCTCCACGGAAATCTTTAGTAAAAGGCGAAAGATTTATACGTGAATGAAGAGAAACCCGAGCTATACCCGTAACTCCGCAGAGCCCTCCGAGGTCCAAAAAGGGCCGAGACAGCTGGAGGAAGGCAGGGAGCGAAGGAAGCTCGAGAGGGAAGGCAACCGTCGACTTTTCTGTCTTTTCCTCCAGTTAACGCGCCCGATTCCTGATGATGTCACGCCTGGGCGGGTACAGTCTCGGTTGCCTAAAGAGCACAAAGGGACACAAAAGAACACAAAGAGACCAGCTAAACGACATATCACATATAACAAAATAAGAAAAAATGTAAAAAAAAAAAAAAAAAAAAAAAAAAAAGAACAAAAACGGAGGGAAAACGGAACGCGCTCGAAAAAGACCCTCCCCCCTGCCGGAAACAACGTCATTAAATAAATAAATAAATAAATAAATAAACAGAACAAGAACAACAACACAAACATGCATTCATTCACTTCAAAAAACACAAGACAAATCACAAGAACCGACCCCTCCCCCACAAAAAATCAAGCACTCTTCAAGTACTCAGCCAACGACCCAGTCGTTTCTTCTTTCTTTGCACCGCTGTAAGGAAGGTGCACCGCTCCTGGAGGTACTGCAATACCAGGTCGATGCGTGGAGCAGAAGGAGCAAGCTCCTGTTCTGGCTCCCTGTTCTAAAAATCCATTTAATATGTAGCCCTCATATAGAGGGCGTATCAGATATTAAACTGATAAGAACAGATACTACACTTGATCTTAGCCAAAAGGCCGAGAAGCGATAACCCGAATATCGCCACCTGGTTGCGGGGCCCTTCTTTTTACTATGTAGCTACTAAGCGGCGAAGCCAGCAGATTTCTCAGCCAATTAATGCCTCCCTACTCTAGCCGTTGTTCAAAGAGGTTTGACTTTTTCCTTTCCTTTTCTTTCTTTCTTTCTTTCTTTCATTCTTTATTTATTTATTTATTTATTTATTTGATTTCTTTTATTGACCAAAATATGCAGCTTTGCTAAAAGCAAAGCCTTCAAAAAATAAACAATACTCGTCAACGTTCCTCTCCACGGAAATCTTTAGTAAAAGGCGAAAGATTTATACGTGAATGAAGAGAAACCCGAGCTATACCCGTAACTCCGCAGAGCCCTCCGAGGTCCAAAAAGGGCCGAGACAGCTGGAGGAAGGCAGGGAGCGAAGGAAGCTCGAGAGGGAAGGCAACCGTCGACTTTTCTGTCTTTTCCTCCAGTTAACGCGCCCGATTCCTGATGATGTCACGCCTGGGCGGGTACAGTCTCGGTTGCCTAAAGAGCACAAAGGGACACAAAAGAACACAAAGAGACCAGCTAAACGACATATCACATATAACAAAATAAGAAAAAATGTAAAAAAAAAAAAAAAAAAAAAAAAAAAGAACAAAAACGGAGGGAAAACGGAACGCGCTCGAAAAAGACCCTCCCCCCTGCCGGAAACAACGTCATTAAATAAATAAATAAATAAATAAATAAACAGAACAAGAACAACAACACAAACATGCATTCATTCACTTCAAAAAACACAAGACAAATCACAAGAACCGACCCCTCCCCCACAAAAAATCAAGCACTCTTCAAGTACTCAGCCAACGACCCAGTCGTTTCTTCTTTCTTTGCACCGCTGTAAGGAAGGTGCACCGCTCCTGGAGGTACTGCAATACCAGGTCGATGCGTGGAGCAGAAGGAGCAAGCTCCTGTTCTGGCTCCCTGTTCTAAAAATCCATTTAATATGTAGCCCTCATATAGAGGGCGTATCAGATATTAAACTGATAAGAACAGATACTACACTTGATCTTAGCCAAAAGGCCGAGAAGCGATAACCCGAATATCGCCACCTGGTTGCGGGGCCCTTCTTTTTACTATGTAGCTACTAAGCGGCGAAGCCAGCAGATTTCTCAGCCAATTAATGCCTCCCTACTCTAGCCGTTGTTCAAAGAGGTTTGACTTTTTCCTTTCCTTTTCTTTCTTTCTTTCTTTCTTTCATTCTTTATTTATTTATTTATTTATTTATTTGATTTCTTTTATTGACCAAAATATGCAGCTTTGCTAAAAGCAAAGCCTTCAAAAAATAAACAATACTCGTCAACGTTCCTCTCCACGGAAATCTTTAGTAAAAGGCGAAAGATTTATACGTGAATGAAGAGAAACCCGAGCTATACCCGTAACTCCGCAGAGCCCTCCGAGGTCCAAAAAGGGCCGAGACAGCTGGAGGAAGGCAGGGAGCGAAGGAAGCTCGAGAGGGAAGGCAACCGTCGACTTTTCTGTCTTTTCCTCCAGTTAACGCGCCCGATTCCTGATGATGTCACGCCTGGGCGGGTACAGTCTCGGTTGCCTAAAGAGCACAAAGGGACACAAAAGAACACAAAGAGACCAGCTAAACGACATATCACATATAACAAAATAAGAAAAAATGTAAAAAAAAAAAAAAAAAAAAAAAAAAAGAACAAAAACGGAGGGAAAACGGAACGCGCTCGAAAAAGACCCTCCCCCCTGCCGGAAACAACGTCATTAAATAAATAAATAAATAAATAAATAAACAGAACAAGAACAACAACACAAACATGCATTCATTCACTTCAAAAAACACAAGACAAATCACAAGAACCGACCCCTCCCCCACAAAAAATCAAGCACTCTTCAAGTACTCAGCCAACGACCCAGTCGTTTCTTCTTTCTTTGCACCGCTGTAAGGAAGGTGCACCGCTCCTGGAGGTACTGCAATACCAGGTCGATGCGTGGAGCAGAAGGAGCAAGCTCCTGTTCTGGCTCCCTGTTCTAAAAATCCATTTAATATGTAGCCCTCATATAGAGGGCGTATCAGATATTAAACTGATAAGAACAGATACTTTCTGTCAGCCAGCCCTAGTCGCCTTCCCGGCCCAGGCCTCAATCAAGCATACTGTCCACACAGCCAAGAGCACGACAGAAACAGACACAAACAGTGCCCGAACCGCCGCTCCAAGGCCGTGGATCGCAACCCAAACCAATCAGCAACCAAGCGAGCAGTCCAAGCAGCTCCCCACCGGGGATTGACCGCAAAGACAAACACCATCCAAACCCCGTTGCCGGAGAGCAGGACGGATAACTACACTTGATCTTAGCCAAAAGGCCGAGAAGCGATAACCCGAATATCGCCACCTGGTTGCGGGGCCCTTCTTTTTACTATGTAGCTACTAAGCGGCGAAGCCAGCAGATTTCTCAGCCAATTAATGCCTCCCTACTCTAGCCGTTGTTCAAAGAGGTTTGACTTTTTCCTTTCCTTTTCTTTCTTTCTTTCTTTCTTTCATTCTTTATTTATTTATTTATTTATTTATTTGATTTCTTTTATTGACCAAAATATGCAGCTTTGCTAAAAGCAAAGCCTTCAAAAAATAAACAATACTCGTCAACGTTCCTCTCCACGGAAATCTTTAGTAAAAGGCGAAAGATTTATACGTGAATGAAGAGAAACCCGAGCTATACCCGTAACTCCGCAGAGCCCTCCGAGGTCCAAAAAGGGCCGAGACAGCTGGAGGAAGGCAGGGAGCGAAGGAAGCTCGAGAGGGAAGGCAACCGTCGACTTTTCTGTCTTTTCCTCCAGTTAACGCGCCCGATTCCTGATGATGTCACGCCTGGGCGGGTACAGTCTCGGTTGCCTAAAGAGCACAAAGGGACACAAAAGAACACAAAGAGACCAGCTAAACGACATATCACATATAACAAAATAAGAAAAAATGTAAAAAAAAAAAAAAAAAAAAAAAAAAGAACAAAAACGGAGGGAAAACGGAACGCGCTCGAAAAAGACCCTCCCCCCTGCCGGAAACAACGTCATTAAATAAATAAATAAATAAATAAATAAACAGAACAAGAACAACAACACAAACATGCATTCATTCACTTCAAAAAACACAAGACAAATCACAAGAACCGACCCCTCCCCCACAAAAAATCAAGCACTCTTCAAGTACTCAGCCAACGACCCAGTCGTTTCTTCTTTCTTTGCACCGCTGTAAGGAAGGTGCACCGCTCCTGGAGGTACTGCAATACCAGGTCGATGCGTGGAGCAGAAGGAGCAAGCTCCTGTTCTGGCTCCCTGTTCTAAAAATCCATTTAATATGTAGCCCTCATATAGAGGGCGTATCAGATATTAAACTGATAAGAACAGATACTACACTTGATCTTAGCCAAAAGGCCGAGAAGCGATAACCCGAATATCGCCACCTGGTTGCGGGGCCCTTCTTTTTACTATGTAGCTACTAAGCGGCGAAGCCAGCAGATTTCTCAGCCAATTAATGCCTCCCTACTCTAGCCGTTGTTCAAAGAGGTTTGACTTTTTCCCTTTCCTTTTCTTTCTTTCTTTCTTTCTTTCATTCTTTATTTATTTATTTATTTATTTATTTGATTTCTTTTATTGACCAAAATATGCAGCTTTGCTAAAAGCAAAGCCTTCAAAAAATAAACAATACTCGTCAACGTTCCTCTCCACGGAAATCTTTAGTAAAAGGCGAAAGATTTATACGTGAATGAAGAGAAACCCGAGCTATACCCGTAACTCCGCAGAGCCCTCCGAGGTCCAAAAAGGGCCGAGACAGCTGGAGGAAGGCAGGGAGCGAAGGAAGCTCGAGAGGGAAGGCAACCGTCGACTTTTCTGTCTTTTCCTCCAGTTAACGCGCCCGATTCCTGATGATGTCACGCCTGGGCGGGTACAGTCTCGGTTGCCTAAAGAGCACAAAGGGACACAAAAGAACACAAAGAGACCAGCTAAACGACATATCACATATAACAAAATAAGAAAAAAAATGTAAAAAAAAAAAAAAAAAAAAAAAAAAAAAAAGAACAAAAACGGAGGGAAAACGGAACGCGCTCGAAAAAGACCCTCCCCCCTGCCGGAAACAACGTCGTTAAATAAATAAATAAATAAATAAATAAACAGAACAAGAACAACAACACAAACATGCATTCATTCACTTCAAAAAACACAAGACAAATCACAAGAACCGACCCCTCCCCCACAAAAAATCAAGCACTCTTCAAGTACTCAGCCAACGACCCAGTCGTTTCTTCTTTCTTTGCACCGCTGTAAGGAAGGTGCACCGCTCCTGGAGGTACTGCAATACCAGGTCGATGCGTGGAGCAGAAGGAGCAAGCTCCTGTTCTGGCTCCCTGTTCTAAAAATCCATTTAATATGTAGCCCTCATATAGAGGGCGTATCAGATATTAAACTGATAAGAACAGATACTACACTTGATCTTAGCCAAAAGGCCGAGAAGCGATAACCCGAATATCGCCACCTGGTTGCGGGGCCCTTCTTTTTACTATGTAGCTACTAAGCGGCGAAGCCAGCAGATTTCTCAGCCAATTAATGCCTCCCTACTCTAGCCGTTGTTCAAAGAGGTTTGACTTTTTCCTTTCCTTTTCTTTCTTTCTTTCTTTCTTTCATTCTTTATTTATTTATTTATTTATTTATTTGATTTCTTTTATTGACCAAAATATGCAGCTTTGCTAAAAGCAAAGCCTTCAAAAAATAAACAATACTCGTCAACGTTCCTCTCCACGGAAATCTTTAGTAAAAGGCGAAAGATTTATACGTGAATGAAGAGAAACCCGAGCTATACCCGTAACTCCGCAGAGCCCTCCGAGGTCCAAAAAGGGCCGAGACAGCTGGAGGAAGGCAGGGAGCGAAGGAAGCTCGAGAGGGAAGGCAACCGTCGACTTTTCTGTCTTTTCCTCCAGTTAACGCGCCCGATTCCTGATGATGTCACGCCTGGGCGGGTACAGTCTCGGTTGCCTAAAGAGCACAAAGGGACACAAAAGAACACAAAGAGACCAGCTAAACGACATATCACATATAACAAAATAAGAAAAAATGTAAAAAAAAAAAAAAAAAAAAAAAAAAGAACAAAAACGGAGGGAAAACGGAACGCGCTCGAAAAAGACCCTCCCCCCTGCCGGAAACAACGTCGTTAAATAAATAAATAAATAAATAAATAAACAGAACAAGAACAACAACACAAACATGCATTCATTCACTTCAAAAAACACAAGACAAATCACAAGAACCGACCCCTCCCCCACAAAAAATCAAGCACTCTTCAAGTACTCAGCCAACGACCCAGTCGTTTCTTCTTTCTTTGCACCGCTGTAAGGAAGGTGCACCGCTCCTGGAGGTACTGCAATACCAGGTCGATGCGTGGAGCAGAAGGAGCAAGCTCCTGTTCTGGCTCCCTGTTCTAAAAATCCATTTAATATGTAGCCCTCATATAGAGGGCGTATCAGATATTAAACTGATAAGAACAGATACTACACTTGATCTTAGCCAAAAGGCCGAGAAGCGATAACCCGAATATCGCCACCTGGTTGCGGGGCCCTTCTTTTTACTATGTAGCTACTAAGCGGCGAAGCCAGCAGATTTCTCAGCCAATTAATGCCTCCCTACTCTAGCCGTTGTTCAAAGAGGTTTGACTTTTTCCTTTCCTTTTCTTTCTTTCTTTCTTTCTTTCATTCTTTATTTATTTATTTATTTATTTATTTGATTTCTTTTATTGACCAAAATATGCAGCTTTGCTAAAAGCAAAGCCTTCAAAAAATAAACAATACTCGTCAACGTTCCTCTCCACGGAAATCTTTAGTAAAAGGCGAAAGATTTATACGTGAATGAAGAGAAACCCGAGCTATACCCGTAACTCCGCAGAGCCCTCCGAGGTCCAAAAAGGGCCGAGACAGCTGGAGGAAGGCAGGGAGCGAAGGAAGCTCGAGAGGGAAGGCAACCGTCGACTTTTCTGTCTTTTCCTCCAGTTAACGCGCCCGATTCCTGATGATGTCACGCCTGGGCGGGTACAGTCTCGGTTGCCTAAA